>NW_026731599.1:1082500-1387500 GCF_028476545.2 Physella acuta
TTTATTTTATTTTATTTTATTTTATTTTATTTTATTTTATTTTATTTTATTTTATTTTATTTTATTTTATGATATTTTATTTTATTTTATTTTATTTTATTTTATTTTATTTTATTTTATTTTATTTTATTTTATTTTATTTTATTTTATTTTATTTTATTTTATTTTATTTTATTTTATTTTATTTTATTTTATTTTATTTTATTTTATTTTATTTTATTTTATTTTATTTTATTTTATTTTATTTTATTTTATTTTATTTTATTTATTTATATATTTTTGTATTTATTTATATATTTATTTGTATATGTATTTATTTATTAATCTATTTATTTATTAATTTATTTATTTATGCATCTTTTACGCATTTTATTATGTATTAATTTAAAATTTATTTGTTTATTTATGTATTGATTGATTGCTTGATTGATTTATTGATTTAGTGATTTATTTATATACTTAAAGAGTATGTATGAACGTTAGATCGATGTTCCTACAATCCTTGATTGCATTAGACAACCACCCCCCACCAGACAACCACGCCCCACCAGATGACCACGCCCCACCAGATGACCACGCCCCACCAGATGACCACGCCCCACCAGACGACCACGTCCCACTAGATGACCACGCCCCACTAGATGACCACGCCCCACTAGATAGCCATGTCCCACAAGATGACCACGCCCCACCAGATGACCACGCCCCACAAGACGACCACGCCCCACTAGATGACCACGCCCCACTAGATTACCACGCCCCACAAGATCACCACGCCACACCGTTTAAACAACAGTTAAAGACCACAGCATATTTCTGAAACCAGCTTGCCGGCTACACAAAACGTCATATCCTCTACATTAGGGGTCTCCAAACTACGGCCCGCGGGCCGGATGCGGCCCGCGAGGTCATTTTATCCGGCCCGCGACGATCTTTTTGTCCACTGAATAAATGTTTGTTAGAGGTGACTGAGGAACTTTGCACAGAAAATTCAAAACAATTTGAAAATGTAGCTTATGATGCAAATACCATTGCCCGCCGTGTTGCATACATTGGTGAAAACATCATGACTCAAATAGCGAAAAATGCAAGCAAGCTTCGCCATTTTTCATTTGCAATGGATGAGTCGCTGGACAGCTGTTCCACCTCTCAACATTTTCGTGTTGATTAGAGGTGTGGGTGAAGACCTGAACATAACACAAGAGCTGGCTTCCCTACATAGAATGTATGACACTGTTACCGGAGAGAATATCTTACCATAGATAGTTCAGAGACAAACACAAAATCGCAATATTTATCGTATTTCACATCAGTAAGATGGCTCATTTTGCGAGAAAGTTCTGAGAAGAGCATTTAAGTTAAGATAAAAATAGATGACTTCCTGAAAGTAAGGGCAAGCCACAGCCATTATTGTCTGATGAAGAGTGTGTATAGAAATTTGCCTCTGCTGCAGACATAACTAGTCATTTAAATGTTCTGAATCTAAAACGACAAGAGAGTGAAATCTAGTTTCTGATCTATACACCCACCTAAAGGCGTTCAGATCCAAACTTGTCATTTTTTGGGAACAAGTACAGGCTAACAACTTGACGCACTTTTAGCAGTGCAAGGTCTTTACGACTGAAGCAACCACTGAGTTCCCCACGTCATTTACATACGAGATCATCATAAACCTCCAGCTGCAGTTTCAGTGGCGGTTCTCTTACTTGGATTTAAAGGCAGAAGAAGTGAGACTGCTTCAAAACCCATTTGAAACAAATGTGGCCAGTTGCAAAGATGAACTGCAGCGGGAGGTCCTTGAATTGCAAGAAAATGACTTCCTTAGAGACACGTTCAAAGAAGAGCGGATGGGTTTTCATAAGTTTTTGCACAAGGAAGACTTTCCTAATATTTAAACTTCTGCATCAAAGTACCTTTTTAAGTTTTGGAACAACATACCTGTGTGAACAAACATTTTCAGGAATGAAATACGTGAAGAACAATTGGAGAACAAACGGGGGGGGGGGGAAGTGTGGGTGGACACTTGAAATAATAACAAGCTTTTATGTATTAATGCACTAAAAAGTAGAAAATAAATTATAGACTACTATTTAAATAACTGTAAAGAAAAGCGTGGGTCACCTTAGCATCTATTGGATACCTTTATTAATGTTTAGGAAGAGATCCATGCCTACTAATTTGGTCAAAATTTTAATTAATTCATAAAAAATTAATTAGGCATCCTATTAAGTCAAATTTAATTTCAAATTGCATTATCTTCATGTCTTGACCCACGTGCCAACTGCGAACCGTATTGGCCAAGTAGAAGTGTCCGAATTTTCGCTCCTGCGTTTCGATCTAGACTGACGACTGACGACAGAGGAAGCGAGTTAAATAAAAGCTTGTAAAAACAGTTTTGCTTTAATAATATGATTAGTTTTATTATACGAGTCACAGTATTATGGGATGGCGTAGTCTAGTTGTAAAGAACTAGACCGCTGACCCTACAAAAAACCATCGCGCGCCTATGAAAGTGATGACTTGCTTTTGACGTAGAGCCCCCCTCGCTTCACGCCCAACACGGCCGTGATGACGCGAGTGGATCGAATTGCCTAATAATTCGGTCCAAATTTTAATTAATTCATAAAAAAATAGTTAGGCGACCAATTAAGTCAAATTGAATGTCACAATGCATTGTCTTCATGTCTGGACCCACGTACCAATTACGAACCGTATCTGTTAGTTAGAAGTGCCCGCAATTTCACACGGCCGTTTCGATCTAAACAGACAGACAGACAGACTGACGACAGACTGACGAGGAAGCAAGTTAAATAAGAGCTTGTAAGATAATCAATCCATGCTTTGATGATGTGGCTGCAAAAGTTTTTCGATTGGAGACCACCTTTTATAAAAAGTAAGTCACCCGCGAACCTCATAGATTTAATAAACCGGGAGTGATCTCCCCTAAACTTTCTCGAATATTCTTATATAACTTGGAATATAGACATGATTTTTCATTACTTAAACTTTTAAAAATAGAATAGAATCTCATAAGAAAAAAGAATTGCGCACCAAGCGAAAGCCAAAATAAATGTGCATAATAGTGCGCAATATTATTAGTACTTTATAAATTTACATGCGTTTTTTTGAGAAATCGGAAATAGCGTAAATTAGTACTTCCGGTCAACGGAAATTACTCAAAATTTGAAAGAAGGTAGAGAATTAGATCTTTTATGTACGTGTGAAATTTCATTTATCTATCTGAAATAGTACTCAAGTTATAGGCTTTTGAAAAAATTCAGAGTAGAAAAAGTACCACTTCCGGTTAACGGAAATCGCTCAAAAGTTGATCAGGACCTACGATTTTGATAAAATACTTATATATGAAATTTCATCAACCTAGCTGTAACGGTACTCAAGTAATCGTGTTTAAACACAGACACAAAGACACACAGACACACAGACATACGGACAAGATTGCAAAATTATGTTTTTCCGTATCAGTGAGGTGTAAAAAGTCGAGATTTTTTTTTTTGCACGATTACAATACTTTCTCTATACTTCGTATATACGAGAAAGTAAAAAGTCGAAATTAGAAAGAAAATTAATAAGCATTAAAATAAGATTTTCTAGTAGACTTTCAATATGAATTATTCTTGATAACTGTTTGAATACGATGAGTGAAATTATGTTATTAATTGGCCTCAACATTCGCGGTTGAGCTATTGTTAACGCGAACCTCATGTCATTTTCAACATTTTATTTATTTCTTTGTTTTGTTTTTAATTGGAGAAGTGTTGAAATTCCACTCTTGCAAAGATATGTATACAAAAAAGGAACTAAAGCTCAAATGCAATCAATGCCTTTGGGTATGAATGGTGCATACTACACCAAAATTGTGTGAGCAGGTTTTCATTAAATAACGTACGTGCCGTGGAATCATTCCGAAAATCCAAGAATTCATCTTGTAATTAATCGGGAATGCTGGGAACATCAAGGAAAGCAGAGAATCGACTACGCAGAGTTTCTTCCAGGCATCTCTTCGGGGGGGGGGGGGGGGGCGAAGAAAGTCTACCGCCCCCCCCCTCCCCACCGAACGAAATGAAAATTATACAGAAAATATATACTTTTAAGTGTCCGACTCCCCCCCCCCCCCCGAAGAAAGTCTACCCCCTCCCCCGTAAATTTCAAGTGCCCCCCCTCCCCGGAGAAAAAAGTCTGGAAGAAACACTGCGACTACGTGTCAATGCAGTTTCTTCTTCCTTCAGCTCAGGAAAATAACGCCGCAGTTCGTTTTCAAGAGATTCAAGATGCCCAGAAATCTCCTCTTTCAAATTTTTATTTATCTCACAATCAGATTCATCTATCACGCTGCAGAGTTTCTCAAACATGGCAATATTTACAAGATTTATTTTTCTTTGCGAATTTAGCAGCTTTGATAAAAATGCCTCGAGATTATCACGAAAAGAGATAATATTCGTTCACTTTCCCTGAAACTTCAGGTTAAGCCAATTTTGCTGTTCGAATATATCTGCTAGGTATGATACTCTCTCCAACTACTCTTTGTCGTCAAAGTATATCAAAAGGTCTTGTTTCCCTTGCACTTCCAAGAACAACTTGATTTCATCTTTCAATTAAAAAACGCGATTCACATATCCTATTGACAGCCAGCGTACTGTAGTGTAGAAAACCAGAACCTCGTGATCAGGATCCATGTCTTTGCACAGTTCTTTATACAGACGGGTGTTTAATGATCTAGATTTAATATAATATACGACTTTTATTAGCAATAGAGTCGGAAGAGTCTTGCTGGCGAGGGCTTACAGGTGAATCATGCAATGGATTCCCCTTGATTAGGAAGCTAAATCTTTTACTGTTTTCTGAAAGCCCTATTTTGACCCAAACATAGATGGCGCACCATCCGTACAACCCCACAGCCGTTTTCCCATTTAAATAATCCAGTTTCAAAAAACGTATTTATTTTCTTCATATCTTCACTTTTTGTAGTAGTTTCAAGAAACTCTTTTTTTGCTATCATCTGAATGAATGTATTTCACAGAGACAAGCAACTGCTAACACGAACTAACGTCTGTCTATTCATCAACTTGAAAAGCAAACAATGGCGAAAGCTTGATTTTATTCAAAATTTGTTCTTTAACATCTACGGACATGTCTGTTATAAGCCGCTGAATAGTTATTACTAGACTACCCGTTATCTAGATAGCTAACTGGGTTTCGGGGGTCATCCATAAATGAAATCACGTCTGTCACTAATCATCACAAAATAACAAGACCACAAATTGAAAAAGACGTTTTTTATCCTTTAAAAACACACTATCCCTTCATATACTGACGTCACGTGTGACTTTTAAAAAGTTCTATTTAATTTTAATGACACCGACTTCAAAATTTAGCCTTAATTCTCCAAAGCAAATTTTAAAATACTTTTCTGGCATATCTGGCCCTGGCCACCTATAGCATGTTTATATAACGTGAAAACCCGCCATTTTGCTCGTGGTAAACATAGCCTAAAAATAGTCGGAAGTCATGCGTCCGGTCCGGACGCCATTGTTGTTAGCAACCGACCACGCCTCCAATAAAGCGAGTAATCCTACTATATCTAGCTCTAGAACCTAGATAGATAAATCCGATGTATTCTCGAATTAGAAGTTCATTAAAGCTAAACAAAGATTTATATAAAATAAGGCCTGAAATAGATTCTAGATGTAGAATTTGCATTAAGCCTAGATCTAGAATTTACGTAAAGTCTAGTGACCTAGATCTAGATCTAGAATCGAGATTTCATAACAACATGTTCTTCCTTCGACAGCTGATATGTAGATCTAGAGAAATTTATTGTAAAACTAAATGAAAAAGACAGTTGAAAATTGATTTTAAGTGTTGGAACGTAATAAATACAGCAAACGGACGTATTGTTAAAGCTATAGCCGACAGAAAATTAGCTTTAGAACGCTTTAAACTTTGGAGACCTCTTTTCTAAACTTTTAAAATTAATGTGGTTAATCTACCAATGAATACGTAAATGCATTAATTAACGTCTTTAAATAAATATGTGATTAACAAACTGTCTGAAAACAAAAATTGTTCTCTACCTACATACTATTTTACAGCTCTATACATAGAGCAGATTCTCTCCATTAGCTAATCAGACAAACAAAAAAAAAACCAAATAAATATTTACACATGTAAACAAACTTGAGTTTTAGTAGGATAAAGATGCACTAAAAAGTAGAAAATAAATTATAGACTACTATTTAAATAAATATAAAGAAAAGCGTGGGTCACTTTAGTATCTATTGGATATCTTTACTAATGTTTAGGAAGAGATCCACGCTTTTCTTTATAGTTATTTAAATAGTAGTCTATAATTTATTTTCTACTTTTTAGTGCATTAGTACATAAAAGCTTGTTATTAAAACGTTTTTTTTAGAAAAAAAATGTCGAATTGTGTATCATATATTTGTTGCTACACTATATTGTCTTAACATGTGTATAACGCATTAATACTAAAAATAATAAATACATAAAAACGTTTATAATTACAAGCTTTTATAAATGCACTAAAAAGAAGAAAATAATACAATTTTTATTAAATATAAAATAATTTTTAAAAATATAATAAATCTGCGGTTACTTTATATATATATAAATTACTTTCTTTAAATATATTAATGCACTACTATTTATATCACTATAATTAAAAGCGTGGGCCGCTATAATAATAAGTATTTAAACAAGTAGGCCTAATTTTTTATATATAAAGTAGGCTATATTTAATAAAATTTATAAATTATATTTAATAAAAACTGTATTCTTTTCTTCTTTTTAGTGCATTTATAAAAGCTTGTAATTATAAACGTTTTTATGTATTTATTATTTTCTAGTGAAATCAACACGAGATTGTTAGAAATCCACCAGTAAAGGGTCACGGTAGTCATTTAACCCAGGGGAAGTAACCGGTAAAGATATTTTGTTGAACACAAAATATTGAGTGGCTTCCCCTTAGTCCAGTCAACAAATGTCTCACCAACCGATACGATGTAGTTTCAATAGAGGCTCTTTAGGTAGTCTGTAGGCGGCACAAGTAGGCTCTAAACGGATAATTATCCGTTCGGGCATTTGTTCCATTCAGATATTAATCCAAATCGAGCATATATCCTATTCGGGCATTTGTCCCACTTGGGCATTTGTCCCACTTGGGCATTTGTCCCACTTGGGCATTTGTCCGATTCGGGAATTTGTTCCATTCGGAAATTTATCCCATTCGGAAATTTGTCCCATTCGGGCATTTGTACGACTTGGGCACCATGATGTGCACTCTTCTATCTACCATAAGTCACGCAGTCTAAGTATAGCAATATATTTTAACTATAGAGTCCTTTCATATGACGTCACGTCCGTTCGTGAATGTAAACATCCGCCATCGCGGTGTACAGATCTACATTCAAAATGGTGATCTGTGCGGTGAAAGGTTATGATACTCGAAGTGGCAGATGATAATCGACAGTAAACAGAACGTAGACGCCGTCAATTTTTAGCCAATATTTATCGCAGCGGTGTGAGTTAAGCAGCAGCAAATTATATGCGAATCTGTTCTCGACACTTTGCTTCAGGTAAGGACAGTAAAATAATAAACTTCATTTTAATTATAAAAGATAACTATTAATAAAACAAATATGCTCGACCTTCACAAATACTAATGGTAAAAGACAAAGTCAAAAGTAATAATAAGAATAATAAGATTTAATAGTAGGCCTAATAATGGTGTTTTAATATCTAGATCTAGAATCTGGTGAACGAAAAAAAAGTCACAGGAAAAAAAAACACAGAAAAAAGTCACAGTTTTTGCTAGGAAAAAAAGTCACAGAAAAGAAGTCACAATGGGAAAAAAATTTCGGAAAAAAAGTCAGAAATAAAGTCACAGAAAAAAGTCACAGAAATATTTTCAGAAATATTTAGATTTATTTGATGAAAATTGTAAAGTTGTGTATATTTATTGTTATGGGTTCTATTTTTTGATAGCATACATTAATTATAGACGTTAAAAGCATTATGTTTTATAACTATTGTAAGTAGAAAAAACACTCTCAGATAATTTACACAACAATTTCAACTTTTGTTACGTATTTTGTTAAATACACGGTAGAGAAGTTAATTATAAAAGAAATTTAGGCGCATTATTGTGTTTTTCATGTTTTACCCCAGGCTATTCTCTGGTCGGCCTCTCCTTAGTCGGCCTTGTCCGAACATATTGTGTGATGTTGACGTTGTGTGTCAATGACAGCCTTTGAAACTTGTCGGCTTTCTGTTTAGATCCTATGCTTTGTTATGTAATGAGCGTGATAAATGTGGGCAGTAAAGGTGGTTGATCTATTGCTGCTATGAGTTGAGGGCAGCAAGTCAGATAAACTTACCATTTCACGGTAATTTAATGTTAGTATTTAAAAAACACAATAAAAACCAAGGACGTTGGAAAATTCTATTAAATGTTATTAATCTTATATTTAACATAATTACAATCTACATACTTCATACTAAATATTTTTAGATAAATTATAAAAAATACCATGCGTATACAACCTCCACACATTACATTACATTTAATTAATCCTAAGCTAATTTGCAATCTCTGAAAATATAATTCATAAAGGTATTAACAAATTCCATGCCAATATATATTGTGACTTTTTTTCCTGTGACTTTTTTTCCTGTGACTTTTTTTCCTGTGACTTTTATTCTGTGTTTTTTTTTCCTGTGTTTTTTTTTACTGTGACTTTTTTTTCCTACAATCTATAATCTAGCTCTAAACATGGCGTAAACAAAATTCGGACCACAGATCTAAATTCTGGATTTAGGGTGACTGGCTCCGCTGGGTAAACATAGAATCTAGAATCTACTTATTTACTTAAATTTAATTACAACATTTAGATCTACATTCAATTCAAAATACACCCATAATAAATCAAAAGTAGTCATAATAGGCCTAATAAAGCATTTAATTGTCTCTACGATCTAAAATCTCGCTCTATAATCTAATCATCTTTTTAGCAAACGAAATTTTCTGAAATTGAAATAGATTGTATGACTAGACTTAGATCTTGAATCTGCTACTTAAATTAAATTTTAAAAAGTTTATACAAGCATGTAATTGATATTATTGTAGTAGAAGGCTTTAATAAATTACTAAGGCCTACCTACTTTGTGTCTTTTTACAGCAATATGTATCTGATACTGGACTGAGTTAAATTACATTCAAATGCATATCTAGTAATTGGTCTACTAAGTTTGTGTAGCCTAGTAGTAGAATCTAGATCATACCAGCCAACAACAAATAACCACATTATTATTATTTGGTTAATGATTAGGCTAAATTTTTTTTAAAAATCCACTGTTTATAAAAGAAACAAATCAAGCTAGAAACATTATAAGTGAGATGGTTTAGAATAATAACAATGCAGAGGCGTAGCGACCCTTCCCGGCAACCGGGGACAAACTTTTCGATTTGCAATCCCACCTCGAGATTTCGATTTGCACCCCACCTCAAACTTTCGATTTGCACCCCCCCCCCTCAAACTTTCGATTTGCACCCCCTCAACCTTTCAATTTATTTTTCCAACCCATTTTGGCGCCCCCTAAGGTCGGCGCCCGGGGACATATGTCCCCCCCCCCCCCGCCCCCCCCCCCCCCTCGCTATGCTACTGTAACAATGCACCCAGTCTACAATTGATACAATTGCAAGTCTACATAGGGCCTACAGTCTAGTAGTTTACAGTAGGCACCTAGTGTATAGCTAGTATACTAATGTGTAGCTGTCCAGAGTTAAGATTCTTGGATAAAAAAGGGATGGTACTAACTAATCTGCCTTAATGCTTTCCCCTGATAAGCCATGTGTGCTATAAATGACATAACATGACATCGACGTGAGAAATGTTGAGGGGAGAGCAGTGGGACTTTCCCCTTTGTTCTCCCTGCTGGGCCCTGAGGATCAAAATTATATAAGAGATACTATCTCTGTGGGGCTGGGTATCACGGAGGTGAGACATTTTCAGGGGAGGGCAGTGGTACAGACTCCTCTTTGGTTTTATTGTGGGCTAGAAAAAGGTGGGGGCTGGCCATCATGAGGGTTGAACATCAGTATTATAAGATTGTAGGACAAAAAGACACAGGAAAAAAAAAACACAGGAAAAAAAAAACACAGAAAAAAGGTCACAGGAAAAAAGTCACAGGAAAAAAAGTCACAAATATTAAATATATATTTGCATGATATTTGTTAATACTTTTATGTATTAAATATTTAGAGTGTGCAAATTAACTTAGGATTAATTAAATGTAATGTAATGTGTATAGGCTATATACGCATAGGACTTTTTATAATTCATCCAAAAATATTTATTATGAAGTATGTAGTTGTAATTATTTTATACTTAAAATTAGTAGCATTTAATAGAATGCCCCAAAGTCCACGTTTTTCATCGTGTTTTTTTTAAAATACCAATATTAAATTCATCTGACTTGCTGCCCTCAACTCATGGCAACAATAGTTAAGTTTAGTTCAACCACCTTTACTGCCCACATTTATCACGCTCATTACATAACAAAACTTAGGATCAAAACAGAAAGCCGACAAGGTTCAAAGGCTGTCATTGACGCATAACGTCAACACACAAAACATGTTCGGACAATGCCTACTGAGGAGAGGCCGACCAGAGATTAGCCTACTACAAAACATATGCAAAACACAATGATGTGCTTAAATTTCTTTTATAATTAACTTTTCTACCGCGTATTTAACTAAATACGTAACAAAAGTTGAGATTGTTGTGTTAATAATCTTATAGTATTTTTACTTAAAATTGTTATAAATCATAATGCTTTTAACGTCTATAAATAATTTATGCTATCAAAAAATACAACCCACAACAATAAACACACACAATTTACAATTCTTAAAAAATTAATAAAAGATTTCTAAAAAGATTTTTGTGACTTTTTGTGACTTTTTACTTTCTCGTATATACGAAGTATAGAGAAAGTCTTGTAATCGTACAAAAAAAATCGAGATTTTTACAAATCTCGACGTTTTACACCTCACTGATCTTGTCCGTATGTCTGTGTGTATGTGTGTGTGTGCGTGTGTGTGTAAACACGATAACTAGAATACCGTTACAGCTAGGTTGTTGAAATTTTATATATAAGTATTTTATCAAAATCGTAGGTCCTGATCAACTTTTGAGCGATTTCCGTTAACCGGAAGTGGTACTTTTTCTACTTTGAATTTTTTCAAAAGCCTTTAACTTGATTACTATTTCAGATAGATAAATGAAATTTCACATGTAAGTAAAAGATCTAATTCTCTACCTCCTTCTGTCAAATTTTGAGTAATTTCCGTTGACCGGAAGTACTAATTTACGCTATTTCCGATTTCTCAAAAAACGCATGTAAATTTATAAAGTACTAATAATATTGCGCACTATTATGCACATTTCGTTTTGGCGTTTGCTTAGTGCACAATTCTTTTTTCTATGAGATTCTATTCTATTTTTGAAAGTTTAAGTAATTAAAAATCATGTCCAGTGTTTCTTCCAGACTTTTTTCTCGGGGGGGGGGGGGGGGGGGGGGGGGTTGGGGACTTAGAATTTTCGGGGGGGGGGGGGCGGTAGACTTTCTTCGGGGGGCGGACACTGTTAAAAGTATATATTTTCTATATAAATTATATAAATTTCATTACGTTCGTTCGGGCGGTAAAAAAAAAAATTCGGGTTCCACTGCCTGGAAGAAACTCTGATCATGTCTATATTCCAATTTATATAAGAATATTCGAGATAGTTTAGGGGAGATCACGCCCGGTTTATTTTCTGTGACTTTATTTCTGTGACTTTTTTTGTGTTTACGTCCGGTGTACACCACCGTGGCGGAGGACGCTGGTATCACGTGATTTAGGTTACGTGTTTGCAAGGACTCAATACAAATAAAAATGGCATATATATATATATATATATATATATATATATATATATATATATATATATATATATATATATATATATATATATATATATATATATATATATATATATATATTAAAGCTGGCTCCTTTTGTGCACCTGCCAACGCTCCAGTCTGTTGTGAACACAAAATATGTGTTTTTATGTAGTCCCTGTGTTCGGGAGTTTGTGTTTAAGTTTAGGTAGTTCCATTGTTCGGGACCTAGTGGACGGCACAAAGTGGACGGCACAAAGTGGACGGCACAAAGTTTACGGCACAATGTGGACGGCTGGCACGGTCAAGGCTGGAAGCCAATAATCAAGGACAGTAATTCCACTGTAAAGCCGTAAAGACAGACACACGCTGTGTATCGGCCTGTTAATGCAGACTAATGTTACATTGGCCCTTAAAGACAGACACACGCTGTGTATCGGCCTGTCAATGCAGACTAATGTTACATTGGCCCTTAAAGACAGACTAATGTTACAGACATTGGTCCTTAAAGACAGACAAATGTTACATGACGTCATTACTGTCAAGACATATGAATGGAATATTAAGTGTGTCTCTTTCAATCAGCGAGTTTTCGCGCATGCGTAAACATTTAATCTTCTCCGATGTCTGGTGGTTTATTACTTCCGGTCTAGCTAGCATCACGTGATTGTGAACAGTTCTCCAATTGTTTTGGCTTTTTGCTGGTAACACAACACACAAAGGTAATGCAAAACACAGAAAGGTAACACAACACAGAAAGGTAACACAACACAGAAAGGTATCACAACACAGAAAGGTATCACAACACAGAAAGGTAACACAACACAGAAAGGTAATACAACACAGAAAGGTAACACAACACAGAAAGGTAACACAACACAGAAAGATGGTAACACTGCACCAGAAGGTAAGAAAAGAGATTAGATGTTTTGTTTTTACGATTTTTTTTTCATTAACTTGCTTCGACTATCCCCATTCATAGGTGAAACTGACGAGCAAAATTTCGACCATTTCTAACGGACTTATTTGCTCGAAACTTGGCACGTGGAAAATGCAATATGACATCAAATCTAACTTAATTGGATGTTTGATTAATGTAAGTACTTTTTTCCGCGCTATTATACGCACATTGTGTTCATTTGGTGAGCAACTGTTTTTAGTTAGATAGGCCTACTGTTTTTGTTTATGTTTGCGTTTTCGATTATGTTTGCCTTTAAGTTTGTGTTGATGTACGCGTTTATGTTTGCCTTTAAGTTTGTGTTGATGTATGCGTTGATGTTTGCCTTTAAGTTTGTGTTGATGTATGCGTTTATGTTTGCCTTTAAGTTTGTGTTGATGTATGCGTTTATGTTTGCCTTTAAGTTTGTGTTGATGTATGCGTTTATGTTTGCCTTTAAGTTTGTGTTGATGTATGCGTTTATGTTTGCCTTTAAGTTTGTGTTGATGTATGCGTTTATGTTTGCCTTTAAGTTTGTGTTGATGTATGCGTTTATGTTTGCCTTTAAGTTTGTGTTGATGTATGCGTTTATGTTTGCCTTTACGTTGTTTGCTTTTAACTTGCGTTATGTTTCCGCTTACGTTAATTTTTGCTTGTATGTTCACTATTATGTTGGTGTTTGCATTATATTTTGAGGTTTTTTTTTTGCATTTACGTTTGGATTAGTATTTGCATTAATGTTTACGTTTGAGTTTATATTTATATTTGCTTTTTTATTTGCGATTGCGTTTTCGTTTATGATTATATTTGTGTTTATATTTGCGCTATTTGTTTGTATTGTTGTTCCGTTTGTGTTTATATTTTCAAACGTTCATATTTACCAGTTAACTTTTACTTAAAATATATATTCCAAAATTCCGGGGAGCTGCTAAATTAGCACACGTCGCTGTCTTTAACAGAAAGGTTTACCGTACTGTCCGTGCATGGCCTGGCCGGTACGGCGAGTACAAGAATACACGAGAAAGTTGGTACGGCGAGTACAAGAATACACGAGAAAGTTGGTACGACGAGTACAAGAATACACGAGAAATTTCAGGGGAAATCACTCCCGCTTTATTTTACATGTGTTAAAAATATCAAAACAATAAACATTATTTCCACATCTGCCCATATAGCGTATATCAATATTTATAAAAGTAAGGTTATTTTTAAATTACATATGTAACAGCACATGTTATTAACATACTTCATGCAAATATGTTAGTGTTCTATGTTAAAGTGTGCTGTGTTAAATAGTGCTGTGTTAAAGTATGTTGTGTGTTAAAGGGAATATGGGCATTAAATAAATCACCAATTTTTCGTCATAATGAGTTTCCTTTTAGATGCTTCGTCCATCTTTTTATTGATAAAATAATAATTTTAAGGAAAAAAAAATAATGTGTTTAAAATACACTTTTTAAGAGCCTTTTAATATTTTCTTTTCGTGTACAAAAAGGTTTTTTTTTCGTCATTTGGAATGGTTGCAAAGCTGGATTTCTCATGTATTTGATAATAGTATTTTACATCATCTTGCAAACACCCAAAGCTTACAACCGGCTTTACAAATTACACAGAAATTGTATTTTTGTGACCTACTTTTCGATACTTTTTGCTTTTTTTTTCAGTTCGCAGTTTTTTAGCACTAAAACCCTACTTCTTTTTTTTTATTTATGAAATGCCCACCATATTTTCAGAATTTTTTAAATGCAAAAATAAAACTTGGGAATAGTGATAGCTTTGATAGAAAAAAAAAATGGTAATAATATGCACATTCTGAAACTTCTGTATGCTAAAAAGGTTGCGGTTTTTCCAGACCTTGTAGAATCCTGGCCAGTGGCTCTTTCAATTCTGGCCAGTGGCTCTTTCAATTCTGACCAGTGGCTCTTTCAATTCTGGCCAGTGGCTCTTTCAACTCTGGCCAGTGGCTCTTTCAATTCTGGCCAGTGGCTCTTTCACAGTGGCTCTTTCAATTCTGGCCAGTGGCTCTTTCAATTCTGGCCAGTGGCTCTTTCAATTCTGGCCAGTGGCTCTTTCAATTCTGGCCAGTGGATCTTTCAAAAAGTTGTCGTGACAAAGTTTTAATATATACTGAAATAAAAGCAGTTTATATTTGATTGCTATAAGTGCATAAATTTAAAAAAAAAAAGCCTTAGCGTTTTTAATAGTACCGAAAAATTCAAAATGGCGAAGGTTTTTTCGAGTTCTCATGACAACCAACATTTGTTTTTTGTGTTGTTTAATAATTACTTCTGTGCCAAACATGGTAAAAGTATTCAAAAGGCTTTAGATCTTAAATTCTAAAATAAATCTTTAAAAAGTAAACTGAGCATATCCCCTTAAATAATTGACGTGACACACTTATCAATGACAGAATTATTCCCCCTTCTCGTGTCTGTCTTCAACTCCGAGCTGATCACAATGTCTGTTTGTGTGTTTGTCTGCTCTTCTTGTCTGGTTGCCTGTTCCTCTAGAATGTCTGCCCTAGGTCTGCCCTTGTCTGCCTTACGTCTGCCCTTGTCTGCCCTGCCGATGACCGGCACATCCTCTGCCACTTTGGTCAGCCGGTGATGTGAGAAGCCGGTCAGGTCTCTACTCAACGAAAAACGTTTGCCGGTTGCGCCTCTGCTGACGTCAGCGGGTGGGGGTGTGGGCGGGCGGCCCCTGCGGGCCAGGAACATGTCTTCGGGGCAGGTGTTGGCCCTGCGCCGCGGTGAGGGCGGGATCCAGTGGTGGTCAAGCTGGCCCGCCCACGGGTCCTCTCGGCCGTCCTCGCAGGTCACGGTGATCTCCGGCAGGCGGGCCGGCAGGCCCACAGGATCGGAGTTGGCCCGCGGCCTCTTGGTCTCGTCCACATGGAGGAGGTCAAGGTCACAGCGGTCCCATGACGCCATCTTGAGTCTGTGAATAGAGAGAAGTTGGTTACTAGAGCATTAAGACCACCAGAGCCATACTAGAGACGCGGCCTACTAGATGGCCCACTAGAGATATGCGGCCCACTAAATGGCCCACTAGAGGACCCACTAGATGGCCCACTAGATGGCCCACTAGAGACATGCGGCCCACTAAATGGCCCACTAGAGGACCCACTAGATGGCCCACTAGATGGCCCACTAGAGACATGCTGCCCACTAAATGGCCCATTAGAGACATGCATCCCACTAGATGGCCCACTAGATGGCTCACTGGATGGCCCACTAGATGGCCCACTAGATGGCCCACTAGAGACATGCGGCCCACTAAATGGCCCATTAGAGACATGAATCTCACTAGATGGCCCACTAGATGGCCCACTAGATGGCCCACTAGATGGCCCACTAGATGGCCCACTGGAGACATGCGGTCCACTACATGGCCACCTAGATGGCCCATTAGAGACATGCGGTCCACTAGATGGCCCACTAGATGGCCCACTAGATGGCCCACTAGATGGCCCACTAGATGGCCCACTAGATGGCCCACTAGATGGCCCACTAGACACACGCGGCCCTTTAGATGGCCCACTAGATGGCCCATTAGATGGCCCACTAGATGGCCCATTAGATGGCCCACTAGATGGCCCACTAGAGACATGCGGCCCTTTAGATGGCCCACTAGATGGCCCACTAGATGGCCCACTGGAGACATGCTGTCCACTAAATGGCCACATAGATGGCCCACTAGATGGCCCACTAGATGGCCCACTAGAGACATGCGGCCCTTTAGATGGCCCACTAGATGGTCCATTAGATGGCCAACTAGATGGCCCATTAGAGACATGCGGCCCTTTAGATGGCCCACTAGAGGACCCACTAGATGGCCCACTAGAGGACCCACTAGAGGACCCACTAGATGGCCCACTAGAAGACCCACTAGAGGACCCACTAGATGGCCCACTAGATGGCCCACTAGATGGCCCACTAGATGGCCCACTAGATGGCCCACTAGATGGCCCACTAGATGGCCCACTGGAGACATGCGGTCCACTACATGGCCACCTAGATGGCCCATTAGAGACATGCGGTCCACTAGATGGCCCACTAGATAGCCCACTAGATGGCCCACTAGAGACATGCGGCCCTTTAGATGGCCCACTAGATGGCCCATTAGATGGCCCACTAGATGGCCCACTAGAGACATGCGGCCCTTTAGATGGCCCACTAGATGGCCCACTAGATGGCCCACTGGAGACATGCGGTCCACTAGATGGCCCACTAGATGGCCCACTTTATGGCCCACTGGAGACATGCGGTCCACTACATGGCCACCTAGATGGCCCATTAGAGACAATCGGTCCACTAGATGGCCCACTAGATAGCCCACTAGATGGCCCACTAGAGACATGCGGCCCTTTAGATGGCCCACTAGATGGCCCATTAGAGGACCCACTAGAAGGCCTACTAGAGGACCCACTAGATAGCCCACTAGAGGATCCACTAGAGGACCCACTAGAGGACCCACTAGATGGCCCACTAGATGGCCCACTAGAGGACCCACTAGAGGACCCACTAGAGGACCCACTAGATGGCCCACTAGAGGACCCACTAGATGGCCCACTAGAGGACCCACTAGATGGCCCACTAGAGGACCCACTAGATGGCCCACTAGATGGCCCACTAGAGGACCCACTAGAGGACCCACTAGATGGCCCACTAGATGGCCCACTAGAAGACCCACTAGATGACCCACTAGATGGCCCACTAGAGGACCCACTAGATGGCCCACTAGATGGCCCACTAGAGGACCCACTAGATGGCCCACTAGAGGACTCACTAGAGGACCCACTAGATGGCCCACTAGAGGACCCACTAGATGGCCCACTAGATGGCCCACTAGAGGACCCACTAGAGGACCCACTAGATGGCCCACTAGATGACCCACTAGAGGACCCACTAGAGGACCCACTAGATGGCCCACTAGAGGACCCACTAGATGGCCCACTAGATGGCCCACTAGATGGCCCACTGGATGGCCCACTAGAGGACCCACTAGATGGCCCACTAGAGCCAACAAGCACATCACGTCATCTGAACAAAAGCAGAGCTAGAAAACTGAGCCAATTTGTCCAGAACTTTGCCGAGTGCTTGAAAAAAGTTTTTTACATGAGAGCTGAAATGGCCATCATTTGATTCACGCACACACACACACATACAAAGCTTTTAACATTAGAGCTGAAATGGCCATCATTTGATTCACGCACGCACGCACACACACACATACAAACATACACACATAAAAATACACACATACATAAACACACATATAAATACACACATAGAAACACACACATGCGAACACACACACATATACAAACACACACATATAAACACACACACATATATACAAACACACACATACAAACACACTCAGACACATACAAACACAAGCACACACATATAAAAATACACACACACATATACAAACACACCTATTTACACACGCGCCAAATTTGTTTTAGTCCAAAGACATTATATCAGTGGTGGCTCGTTTTGTGATCCACATAAGCTACCAAACACATAAACACACAAACACGCGAGTACACTCAACACATAAACACACAAACACGACTGTACATTCAACACATAAACACACAAACACTCGAGTACACTCCACACATAAACACACAAACACGCGAGTACACTCAACACATAAACACACAAACACACGAGTACACTCCACACATAAACACACAAACACGCGAGTACACTCAACACATAAACACACAAACACTCGAGTACACTCCACACATAAACACACAAACACGCGAGTACAATTAACACATAAACACACAAACATAAAGCGTTTGGGTAAAAAAAAACAAGATATCGATTTCGAAACGTCGTAGTGATAAAAATCAATTATGTGCGTATCGATACCGAGCGTCAAACGTCCCGTTTTTTTTCCAGCAAATGAAAGCCATCGGACGCCATCTTGTGGGCTGCACTAATGGGCAAATGGGGGGCGTTAAGAGGCCTCGTCTGGTGGCTAAATTATGGCAAGATGGCCGACAATCCTAAGCTGTGACGTCACAATCAATCTCAGAGACATGACAGAGTACAAAAACATTTCACAGAAAACACAGCGACTGTCAGCATTCACTGTGGTGGCAGGCAACATGGCCATGTCCGGCAGGTCAGATGGCCATGTCCTGCAGGTCAGATGGCCATGTCCTGCATGTCCGGCAGGTCAGATGGCCATGTCCGGCAGGTCAGATGGCCATGTCCGGCAGGTCAGATGGCCATGTCCGGCAGGTCAGATGGCCATGTCCGGCAGGTCAGATGGCCATGTCCTGCATGTCCGGCAGGTCAGATGGCCATGTCCGGCAGGTCAGATGGCCATATCCGGCATGTCAGATGGCCATATCCGGCATGTCAGATGGCCATATCCGGCATGTCAGATGGCCATGTCAGGCAGGTCAGATGGCCATATCCGGCATGTCAGATGGCCATATCCGGCATGTCAGATGGCCATGTGAGGCAGGTCAGATGGCCATGTCAGGCAGGTCAGATGGCCATGTCCTGCATGTCCGGCAGGTCAGATGGCCATGTCCGGCAGGTCAGATGGCCATATCCGGCATGTCAGATGGCCATATCCGGCATGTCAGATGGCCATATCCGGCATGTCAGATGGCCATGTCAGGCAGGTCAGATGGCCATGTCCTGCATGTCCGGCAGGTCAGATGGCCATGTCCGGCAGGTCAGATGGCCATTTCCGGCAGGTCACATGGCCATGTCAGGCAGGTCAGATGGCCATGTCCGGCAGGTCACATGGCCATGTCCTGCAGGTCAGATGGCCATGTCAGGCAGGTCAGATGGCCATATCCGGCATGTCAGATGGCCATGTCAGGCAGGTCAGATGGCCATGTCCTGCATGTCCGGCAGGTCAGATGGCCATGTCCGGCAGGTCAGATGGCCATGTCCGGCAGGTCAGATGGCCATGTCCGGCATGTCCGGCAGGTCAGATGGCCATGTCCGGCAGGTCAGATGGCCATGTCCGGCATGTCCGGTAGGTCAGATGGCCATGTCCAGCAGGTCACGTGGCCATGTCCGGCATGTCCGGCAGGTCAGATGGCCATGTCCGGCAGGTCAGATGGCCATGTCCGGCAGGTCAGATGGCCATGTTTGGCAGGTCACATGGCCATGTCCGGCAGGTCAGATTGCCATGTCCGGTAGGTCAGATGGCCATGTCCGGCATGTCCGGCAGGTCAGATGGCCATGTCCGGCAGGTCCGGCAGGTAAGATGGCCATGTCCGGCAGGTCCGGCAGGTCAGATGGCCATGTCCGGCAGGTCAGATGGCCATGTCCGGCAGGTCCGGCAGGTCAGATGGCCATGTCCGGCAGGTCACATGGCCATGTCCGGCAGGTCAGATGGCCATGTCCGGCAGGTCACATGGCCATGTCCGGCATGTCCGGTAGGTCAGATGGCCATGTCCGGCAGGTCAGATGGCCATGTTAGGCATGTCCGGCAGGTCACATGGCCATGTCCGGCAGGTCAGAGGGCCATGTCCGGCAGGTCAGATGGCCATGTCCGGCAGGTCCGGCAGGTCAGATGGCCATGTCCGGCAGGTCACATGGCCATGTCCGACAGGTCAGATGGCCATGTTAGGCATGTCCGGCAGGTCACATGGCCATGTCCGGTAGATCAGATGGCCATGTCCGGCAGGTCAGATGGCCATGTCCGGCAGGTCAGATGGCCATGTCCGGCATGTCCGGCAGGTCAGATGGCCATGTCCGGCAGGTCTGGCAGGTCAGATGGCCATGTCCGGCAGGTCCGGCAGGTCAGATGGCCATGTCCGGCAGGTCAGATGGCCATGTCCGGTAGGTCAGATGGCCATGTCCGGCAGGTCCGGCAGGTCAGATGGCCATGTCCGGCAGGTCACATGGCCATGTCCGGTAGGTCAGATGGCCATGTCCGGCAGGTCAGATGGCCATGTCCGGCAGGTCAGATGGCCATGTCCGGCATGTCCGGCAGGTCAGATGGCCATGTCCGGCAGGTCCGGCAGGTCAGATGGCCATGTCCGGCAGGTAACATGGCCATGTCCGGCATGTAACATGGCCATGTCCGGTAGGTCAGATGGCCATGTCCAGCAGGTCACGTGGCCATGTCCGGCATGTCCGGCAGGTCAGATGGCCATGTCCGGCAGGTCAGATGGCCATGTCCGGCAGGTCACATGGCCATGTCCGGTAGGTCAGATGGCCATGTCCGGCAGGTCAGATGGCCATGTCCGGTAGGTCAGATGGCCATGTCCGGCATGTCCAGCAGGTCAGATGGCCATGTCCGGTAGGTCAGATGGCCATGTCCGGCATGTCCGGCAGGTCAGATGGCCATGTCCGGCAGGTCAGATGGCCATGTCCGACAGGTCAGATGGCCATGTCCGGCATGTCCGGCAGGTCAGATGGCCATGTCCGGCAGGTCCGGCAGGTCAGATGGCCATGTCCGGCAGGTCCGGCAGGTCAGATGGCCATGTCCGGCAGGTCAGATGGCCATGTCCGGCAGGTCAGATGGCCATGTCCGGCAGGTCCGGCAGGTCAGATGGCCATGTCCGGCAGGTCACATGGCCATGTCCGGTAGGTCAGATGGCCATGTCCGGCAGGTCAGATGGCCATGTCCGGCAGGTCAGATGGCCATGTCCGGCATGTCCGGCAGGTCAGATGGCCATGTCCGGCAGGTCCGGCAGGTCAGATGGCCATGTCCGGCAGGTCAGATAGCCATGTCCGGCAGGTCACATGGCCATGTCAGGCAGGTCAGATGGCCATGTCCGGCAGGTCACATGGCCATGTCCTGCAGGTCAGATGGCCATATCCGGCATGTCAGATGGCCATATCCGGCATGTCAGATGGCCATGTCCTGCATGTCCGGCAGGTCAGATGGCCATGTCCGGCAGGTCAGATGGCCATGTCCGGCAGGTCAGATGGCCATGTCCGGCATGTCCGGCAGGTCAGATGGCCATGTCCGGCAGGTCAGATGGCCATATCCGGCATGTCCGGCAGGTCAGATGGCCATGTCCGGCAGGTCAGATGGCCATGTCCGGCATGTCCGGCAGGTCAGATGGCCATGTCCGGCATGTCCGGCAGGTCAGATGGCCATGTCCGGCAGGTCAGATGGCCATGTCCGGCATGTCCGGCAGGTCAGATGGCCATGTCCGGCAGGTCAGATGGCCATGTCCGGCAGGTCACATGGCCATGTCAGGCAGGTCAGATGGCCATGTCCGGCAGGTCACATGGCCATGTCCTGCAGGTCAGATGGCCATATCCGGCATGTCAGATGGCCATATCCGGCATGTCAGATGGCCATGTCAGGCAGGTCAGATGGCCATGTCCTGCATGTCCGGCAGGTCAGATGGCCATGTCCGGCAGGTCAGATGGCCATGTCCGGCAGGTCAGATGGCCATGTCCGGCAGGTAACATGGCCATGTCCGGCAGGTAACATGGCCATGTCCGGTAGGTCAGATGGCCATGTCCAGCAGGTCACGTGGCCATGTCCGGCATGTCCGGCAGGTCAGATGGCCATGTCCGGCAGGTCAGATGGCCATGTCCGGCAGGTCAGATGGCCATGTCCGGCAGGTCACATGGCCATGTCCGGCAGGTCAGATGGCCATGTCCGGTAGGTCAGATGGCCATGTCCGGCATGTCCGGCAGGTCAGTTGGCCATGTCCGGTAGGTCAGATGGCCATGTCCGGCATGTCCGGCAGGTCAGATGGCCATGTCCGGCAGGTCCGGCAGGTAAGATTGCTATGTCCGGCAGGTCCGGCAGGTCAGATGGCCATGTCCGGCAGGTCAGATGGCCATGTCCGGCAGGTCCGGCAGGTCAGATGGCCATGTCCGGCAGGTCACATGGCCATGTCCGGCAGGTCAGATGGCCATGTCCGGCAGGTCACATGGCCATGTCCGGCATGTCCGGTAGGTCAGATGGCCATGTCCGGTAGGTCAGATGGCCATGTTAGGCATGTCCGGCAGGTCACATGGCCATGTCCGGCAGGTCAGATGGCCATGTCCGGCAGGTCAGATGGCCATGTCCGGCAGGTCCGGCAGGTCAGATGGCCATGTCCGGCAGGTCACATGGCCATGTCCGACAGGTCAGATGGCCATGTTAGGCATGTCCGGCAGGTCACATGGCCATGTCCGGTAGGTCAGATGGCCATGTCCGGCAGGTCAGATGGCCATGTCCGGCAGGTCAGATGGCCATGTCCGGCATGTCCGGCAGGTCAGATGGCCATGTCCGGCAGGTCCGGCAGGTCAGATGGCCATGTCCGGCAGGTCCGGCAGGTCAGATGGCCATGTCCGGTAGGTCAGATGGCCATGTCCGGCATGTCCGGCCGGTCAGATGGCCATGTCCGGCAGGTCCGGCAGGTCAGATGGCCATGTCCGGCAGGTCCGGCAGGTCACATGGCCATGTCCGGTAGGTCAGATGGCCATGTCCGGCAGGTCAGATGGCCATGTCCGGCAGGTCAGATGGCCATGTCCGGCATGTCCGGCAGGTCAGATGGCCATGTCCGGCAGGTCCGGCAGGTCAGATGGCCATGTCCGGCAGGTAACATGGCCATGTCCGGCATGTAACATGGCCATGTCCGGTAGGTCAGATGGCCATGTCCAGCAGGTCACGTGGCCATGTCCGGCATGTCCGGCAGGTCAGATGGCCATGTCCTGCAGGTCAGATGGCCATGTCCGACAGGTCACATGGCCATGTCCGGTAGGTCAGATGGCCATGTCCGGCAGGTCAGATGGCCATGTCCGGCAGGTCACATGGCCATGTCCGGCAGGTCAGATGGCCATGTCCGGTAGGTCAGATGGCCATGTCCGGCATGTCCGGCAGGTCAGATGGCCATGTCCGGTAGGTCAGATGGCCATGTCCGGCATGTCCGGCAGGTCAGATGGCCATGTCCGGCAGGTCCGGCAGGTAAGATGGCCATGTCCGGCAGGTCCGGCAGGTCAGATGGCCATGTCCGGCAGGTCAGATGGCCATGTCCGGCAGGTCCGGCAGGTCAGATGGCCATGTCCGGCAGGTCACATGGCCATGTCCGGCAGGTCAGATGGCCATGTCCGGCAGGTCACATGGCCATGTCCGGCATGTCCGGTAGGTCAGATGGCCATGTCCGGCAGGTCAGATGGCCATGTTAGGCATGTCCGGCAGGTCACATGGCCATGTCCGGCAGGTCAGATGGCCATGTCCGGCAGGTCAGATGGCCATGTCCGGCAGGTCCGGCAGGTCAGATGGCCATGTCCGGCAGGTCACATGGCCATGTCCGGCAGGTCAGATGGCCATGTTAGGCATGTCCGGCAGGTCACATGGCCATGTCCGGTAGGTCAGATGGCCATGTCCGGCAGGTCAGATGGCCATGTCCGGCAGGTCAGATGGCCATGTCCGGCATGTCCGGCAGGTCAGATGGCCATGTCCGGCAGGTCCGGCAGGTCAGATGGCCATGTCCGGCAGGTCCGGCAGGTCAGATGGCCATGTCCGGCAGGTCAGATGGCCATGTCCGGCAGGTCAGATGGCCATGTCCGGCAGGTCCGACAGGTCAGATGGCCATGTCCGGCAGGTCAGATGGCCATGTCCGGCAGGTCAGATGGCCATGTCCGGCATGTCCGGCAGGTCAGATGGCCATGTCCGGCAGGTCCGGCAGGTCAGATGGCCATGTCCGGCAGGTCCGGCAGGTCAGATGGCCATGTCCGGTAGGTCAGATGGCCATGTCCGGCAGGTCAGATGGCCATGTCAGGCATGTCCGGCAGGTCAGATGGCCATGTCCGGCAGGTCAGATGGCCATGTCCGGCATGTCAGATGGCCATGTCCGGCAGGTCAGATGGCCATGTCCGGCAGGTCACATGGCCAGGTCACAAATATTAATACATATATAAATTTTTTAATTAAAAAAATATTTAGTCTGAAATACGGAGGCTTTAATTCTGTTATACATTTATATGTAATAGAATGTAATAGGGCCTAGAATGTACCAGTCTTCTTTGTTTTCATCTTGTTTTTAAATTAGCCATGAATAGCTCAACTCACAGCAGCAATAGTTCAACCACCTGTACCGCCCACACCATAACATAACTACCTCAACTCACAGCAGCAATAGTTCAACCACCTGTACCGCCCACACCATGACATAACTCAACTCACAGCAGCAATAGTTCAACCACCTGTACCGCCCACACCATGACATAACTCAACTCACAGCAGCAATAGTTCAACCACCTGTACCGCCCACACCATGACATAACTACCTCAACTCACAGCAGCAATAGTTCAACCACCTGTACCGCCCACACCATGACATAACTACCTCAACTCACAACAGCAATAGTTCAACCACCTGTACCGTCCACACCATGACATAACTCAACTCACAGCAGCAATAGTTCAACCACCTGTACCGCCCACACCAACTCACAGCAGCAATAGTTCAACCACCTGTACCGCCCACACCATGACATAACTCAACTCACAGCAGCAATAGTTCAACCACCTGTACCGCCCACACCAACTCACAGCAGCAATAGTTCAACCACCTGTACCGCCCACACCATGACATAACTACCTCAACTCACAGCAGCAATAGTTCAACCACCTGTACCGCCCACACCATGACATAACTCCAATAGTTCAACCACCTGTACCGCCCACACCAACTCACAGCAGCAATAGTTCAACCACCTGTACCGCTCACACCAACTCACAGCAGCAATAGTTCAACCACCTGTACCGCCCACACCAACTCACAGCAGCAATAGTTCAACCACCTGTACCGCCCACACCATGACATAACTACCTCAACTCACAGCAGCAATAGTTCAACCACCTGTACCGCCCACACCATGACATAACTAACTCAACTCACAGCAGCAATAGTTCAACCACCTGTACCGCCCACACCATGACATAACTACCTCAACTCACAGCAGCAATAGTTCAACCACCTGTACCGCCCACACCATGACATAACAACTCACAGCAGCAATAGTTCAACCACCTGTACCGCCCACACCATGACATAACTCAACTCACAGCAGCAATAGTTCAACCACCTGTACCGCCCACACCATGACATAACTACCTCAACTCATAGCAGCAATAGTTCAACCACCTGTACCGCCCACACCATGACATAACTCAACTCACAGCAGCAATAGTTCAACCACCTGTACCGCCCACACCATGACATAACTAACTCAACTCACAACAGCAATAGTTCAACCACCTGTACCGCCCACACCATGACATAACTAACTCAACTCACAGCAGCAATAGTTCAACCACCTGTACCGCCCACACCATGACATAACTCAACTCACAGCAGCAATAGTTCAACCACCTGTACCGCCCACACCAACTCACAACAGCAATAGTTCAACCACCTGTACCGCCCACACCATGACATAACTCAACTCACAGCAGCAATAGTTCAACCACCTGTACCGCCCACACCATGACATAACTCAACTCACAGCAGCAATAGTTCAACCACCTGTACCGCCCACACCATGACATACCTCAACTCACAGCAGCAATAGTTCAACCACCTGTACCGCCCACACCATGACATAACTCAACTCACAGCAGCAAACTCACAGCAGCAATAGTTCAACCACCTGTACCGCCCACACCATGACATACCTCAACTCACAGCAGCAATAGTTCAACCACCTGTACCGCCCACACCATGACATAACTACCTCAACTCACAGCAACAATAGTTCAACCACCTGTACCGCCCACACCATGACATAACTCAACTCACAGCAGCAATAGTTCAACCACCTGTACCGCCCACACCATGACATAACTCAACTCACAGCAGCAATAGTTCAACCACCTGTACCGCCCACACCATGACATAACTCAACTCACAGCAGCAATAGTTCAACCACCTGTACCGCCCACACCATGACATAACTACCTCAACTCACAGCAGCAATAGTTCAACCACCTGTACCGCCCACACCATGACATAACTACCTCAACTCACAACAGCAATAGTTCAACCACCTGTACCGTCCACACCATGACATAACTCAACTCACAGCAGCAATAGTTCAACCACCTGTACCGCCCACACCAACTCACAGCAGCAATAGTTCAACCACCTGTACCGCCCACACCATGACATAACTCAACTCACAGCAGCAATAGTTCAACCACCTGTACCGCCCACACCAACTCACAGCAGCAATAGTTCAACCACCTGTACCGCCCACACCATGACATAACTACCTCAACTCACAGCAGCAATAGTTCAACCACCTGTACCGCCCACACCATGACATAACTCAACTCACAGCAGCAATAGTTCAACCACCTGTACCGCCCACACCAACTCACAGCAGCAATAGTTCAACCACCTGTACCGCCCACACCATGACATAACTCACTCAACTCACAGCAGCAATAGTTCAACCACCTGTACCGCCCACACCATGACATAACTACCTCAACTCACAGCAGCAATAGTTCAACCACCTGTACCGCCCACACCATGACATAACTACCTCAACTCATAGCAGCAATAGTTCAACCACCTGTACCGCCCACACCATGACATAACTCAACTCACAGCAGCAATAGTTCAACCACCTGTACCGCCCACACCATGACATAACTACCTCAACTCATAGCAGCAATAGTTCAACCACCTGTACCGCCCACACCATGACATAACTCAACTCACAGCAGCAATAGTTCAACCACCTGTACCGCCCACACCAACTCACAGCAGCAATAGTTCAACCACCTGTACCGCCCACACCATGACATAACTAACTCAACTCACAACAGCAATAATTCAACCACCTGTACCGCCCACACCATGACATAACTACCTCAACTCACAGCAGCAATAGTTCAACCACCTGTACCGCCCACACCATGACATAACTCAACTCACAGCAGCAATAGTTCAACCACCTGTACCGCCCACACCATGACATACCTCAACTCACAGCAGCAATAGTTCAACCACCTGTACCGCCCACACCATGACATAACTCAACTCACAGCAGCAATAGTTCAACCACCTGTACCGCCCACACCATGACATAACTCAACTCACAGCAGCAATAGTTCAACCACCTGTACCGCCCACACCAACTCACAGCAGCAATAGTTCAACCACCTGTACCGCCCACACCATGACATAACTACCTCAACTCACAGCAGCAATAGTTCAACCACCTGTATCGCCCACACCATGACATAACTACCTCAACTCACAGCAGCAATAGTTCAACCACCTGTACCGCCCACACCATGACATAACTCAACTCACAGCAGCAATAGTTCAACCACCTGTACCGCCCACACCATGACATAACTACCTCAACTCACAGCAGCAATAGTTCAACCACCTGTACCGCCCACACCATGACATAACTCAACTCACAGCAGCAATAATTCAACCACCTGTACCGCCCACACCATGACATAACTCAACTCACAGCAGCAATAGTTCAACCACCTGTACCGCCCACACCATGACATAACTCAACTCACAGCAGCAATAGTTCAACCACCTGTACCGCCCACACCATGACATAACTCAACTCACAGCAGCAATAGTTCAACCACCTGTACCGCCCACACCATGACATAACTAACTCAACTCACAACAGCAATAGTTCAACCACCTGTATCGCCCACACCATGACATAACTACCTCAACTCACAGCAGCAATAGTTCAACCACCTGTACCGCCCACACCATGACATAACTACCTCAACTCACAGCAGCAATAGTTCAACCACCTGTACCGCCCACACCATGACATAACTACCTCAACTCACAGCAGCAATAGTTCAACCACCTGGCCAAGTTTAGCTGCCCACCTGGCCAACTTTAGCTGCCCACCTGGCCAAGTTTAGCCGGCCACCTGCCAACTTTGGCTGGCCACCTGGCCAACTTTAGCTGGCCAACTTTAACTGGCCACCTGGCCAACTTTAGCTGGCCACCTGGCCATGTGACACTGTGATAAACAAGGTTCCCCACGACCACGTGGCCTGACAATACAACACCGTTCGACGTGTCAATCACAGCGGCGTGCGGCTAATTGGGCCGTCAAGACGGTCACAGTAGTCATTAGAACTAAGTAGCCGTGCGCCATTAGACCTAAGTAGCCGTGCGTCATTACACCTAAGTAGCCGTGCGTCATTAGACCTAAGTAGCCGAGCGTCATCAGACCTGGGTAGCCGTGCGTCATTAGACCTAAGTAGCCGTGCGTCATTAGACCTAAGTGGCCGTGCGTCATTAGACCTAAGTAGCCGTGCGTCATTAGACCTGGGTAGCCGTGCGTCATTACACCTAAGTAGCCGTGCGTCATTAGACCTGGGTAGCCGTGCGTCATTACACCTAAGTAGCCGTGCGTCATTAGACCTGGGTAGCCGTGCGTCATTAGACCTGGGTAGCAGTGCGTCATCACACTAGGTTATCCGTGCGTCATCCGACCTTTGACCTGGCGTGACCGCGCTACAGCCAGCGCCGAGACCAATTTGTCGGTACCAGACTGGAAAGTGACGTCACTAATGAAACCAAATCAGCGGCCTTGGTCACCTGAAAGGTCAGTAGGTCAACTACTGGTGTCCACAACCAAAGCTCATATGTCATGGTGAAGGTCAGGCAAGTGACAGACAGTCATGCGAGACAGACACGTGAGACAGGCATGTGAGACAGACATGTGAGACAGACATGAGAGACAGACATGCGAGACAGACACGTGAGACAGACACGTGAGACAGGCATGTGAGACAGACATGTGAGACAGACATGTGAGACAGACATGAGATACAGACACGTGAGACAGACATGTGAGACAGACATGTGAGACAGACATGTGAGACAGACATGTGAGACAGGCATGCGAGACAGACATGTGAGACAGACATGAGAGACAGACATGTGAGACAGACATGTGAGACAGACACGTGAGACAGACATGTGAGACAGACATGTGAGACAGACATGTGAGACAGACACGTGAGACAGACATGTGAGACAGACATGTGAGACAGACATGTGAGACAGACATGTGAGACAGACATGAGAGACAGACATGTGAGACAGACACGTGAGACAGACATGTGAGACAGACATGTGAGACAGACATGTGAGACAGACATGTGAGACAGACATGTGAGACAGACATGTGAGACAGACACGTGAGACAGACATGTGAGACAGACATGAGATACAGACATGTGAGACAGACATGTGAGACAGACATGTGAGACAGACATGTGAGACAGACACGTGAGACAGACATGTGAGACAGACATGAGATACAGACATGTGAGACAGAGAGACAGACATGAGACAGACATGTTAGACAGACATGTTAGACAGACATGTGAGACAGACACGTGAGACAGACATGAGACAGACATCAGACAGACAGACTAGAGAGACAGACATGTGAGACAGACATGTGAGACAGACATGTGAGACAGACATGTGAGACAGACATGTAAGACAGACATGTGAGACAGACACGTGAGACAGACATGAGACAGACATCAGACAGACAGACATGAGAGACAGACATGTGAGACAGACATGTGAGACAGACATGAGACAGACATGTAAGACAGACACGTGAGACAGGCATGCGAGACAGACATGTGAGACAGACATGTGAGACAGACATGTGAGACAGAGAGACAGACATGAGACAGACATGTTAGACAGACATGTTAGACAGACATGTGAGACAGACACGTGAGACAGACATGAGACAGACATCAGACAGACAGACTAGAGAGACAGACATGTGAGACAGACATGTGAGACAGACATGTGAGACAGACATGTGAGACAGACATGTGAGACAGACATGTAAGACAGACATGTGAGACAGACACGTGAGGCAGACATGAGACAGACATCAGACAGACAGACATGAGAGACAGACATGTGAGACAGACATGTGAGACAGACATGAGACAGACATGTAAGACAGACATGTGAGACAGACATGTGAGACAGACATGTTAGACAGACATGTGAGACAGACACGTGAGACAGACATGAGACAGACATCAGACAGACAGACATGAGAGACAGACATGTGAGACAGACATGTGAGACAGACATGAGACAGACATGTAAGACAGACATGTGAGACAGACATGTGAGACAGACATGTGAGACAGACATGAGATACAGACATGTGAGACAGACATGAGACAGACATGTGAGACAGACATGTGAGACAGACATGTTAGACAAACATGAAAGACAGACATGTGAGACAGACATGTGAGACAGACATGTGAGACAGACATGTGAGACAGAGAGACAGACATGTGAGACATACATGTGAGACAGACATGTGAGACAGACATGTGAGACAGACATGTGAGACATACATGAGAGACAGACATGTGAGACAGACATGTGAGACAGACATGTGAGACAGACATGTGCGACAGAGAGACAGACATGTGAGACAGACATATGAGACAGAGAGACAGACATGAGACAGACATGAGAGACAGACATGTGAGACAGACATGTGAGACAGAGAGACAGACATGAGAGACAGACATGTGAGACAGAGAGACAGACATGTGAGACAGAGAGACAGACATGTGAGACAGACATGTGAGACAGACATGTGAGACAGACATGAGAGACAGACATGTGAGACAGACATGTGAGACAGACATGTGAGACAGACATGTGAGACAGACATGTGAGACAGACATGTGAGACAGACATGTGAGACAGACATGTGAGACAGACATGTGAGACAGACATGTGAGACAGACATGAGAGACAGACATGTGAGACAGAGAGACAGACATGAGACAGACATGAGAGACAGACATGTGAGACAGACATGTGAGACAGACATATTAGACAGACATATGAGACAGACATGTGAGACAGACATGTGAGACAGAGAGACAGACATGTGAGACAGACATGTGGGACAGACATGTGAGACAGAGAGACGGTCATGTGAGACAGACATGTGAAACATACATGTGAGACAGACATGTGAGACAGACATGAGAGGCAGACATATGAGACAGACATGTGAGACAGACATGTGAGACAGACATGTGAGACAGACATGTGAGACAGAGAGACAGACATGAGACAGACATGAGAGACAGACATGTGAGACAGACATGTGAGACAGACATATTAGACAGACATATGAGACAGACATGTGAGACAGACATGTGAGACAGACATATTAGACAGACATATGAGACAGACATGTGAGACAGACATGTGAGACAGAGAGACAGACATGTGAGACAGACATGTGAGACAGACATGTGAGACAGAGAGACGGTCATGTGAGACAGACATGTGAAACATACATGAGAGGCAGACATATGAGACAGACATGTGAGACAGACATGTGAGACAGACATGTGAGACAGACATGTGAGACATACATGAGACAGACATGTGAGACAGACACGTGAGACAGACATGTGAGACATACATGAGACAGACATGTGAGACAGACACGTGAGACAGACATGAGACAGACATGTGAGACAGAGAGACAGACATTAAAGACAGACACGTGAGACATACATGTGAGACAGACATGTGAGACAGAGATACAGACATGTGAGACAGACATGAGAGACAGACATGTGAGACAGAGAGACAGACATGTGAGACAGACATGAGACAGACATGTGAGACAGAGAGACAGACATTAGAGACAGACACGTGAGACAGACATGTGAGACAGACATGTGAGACAGAGATACAGACATGTGAGACAGACATGAGAGACAGACATGTGAGACAGAGAGACAGACATGTGAGACAGACAGGAGAGATAGACATGTGAGACAAACATGAGAGACAGACATGTGAGACAGACACGTGAGACAGACATGTGAGACAGAGAGACAGTCATGTGAGACAGACATGTGAGACAGAGAGACAGACATGTGAGACAGACATGAGACAGACATGTGAGACAGACAGGAGAGACAGACATGTGAGACAGACATGAGAGACAGACATGTGAGACAGACACGTGAGACAGACATGTGAGACAGAGAGACAGTCATGTGAGACAGACATGTGAGACAGACATGAGACAGACATGTTAGACAGAGAGACAGACATTAGAGACAGACACGTGAGACATACATGTGAGACATACATTAGACAGACATGTGAGACAGACACGGTCGACAGACATGTGAGACATACATTAGACAGACATGTGAGACAGACACGTGAGACAGACATGTGAGACAGAGAGACAGTCATGTGAGACAGACATGTGAGACAGACATGAGACAGACATGTTAGACAGAGAGACAGACATTAGAGACAGACACGTGAGACATACATGTGAGACATACATTAGACAGACATGTGAGACAGACACGGTCGACAGACATGTGAGACATACATTAGACAGACACGTGAGACAGACACGGTCGACAGACATGTGAGACAGACATGGGAGAGAGCGAGAGAGATTTAGGAGCATAATGTGATTAAAAGAAACCACTCCCTCCCCTTGTGAGTCGTGTGGTGGGGGGGGGGATGAGAGAGCGGGGGGAGCCCAGAGAATCAACATCTTTATCGACAAAAGCTGGCACAGAGAGCCCTGAGGGCGGCTGTTCGATATGTCAGCTTTAGGGAGTGGAACTGGTACAGCGAGTATGTACACAGGTCTAGAAACACACATACAGAACTATGTGTGTGTTTCATACGTTAGCAGACTTTTATGGTAATCATATAAGCATATATATATATATATATATATATATATATATATATATATATATATATATATATATATATATATATATATATATATATATATATATATATATATATTTTAATTTATTTATATATATATATATATATATATATATATATATATATATATATATATATATATATATATATATATATATATATATATATATATATATATATATATATATATATATATATATATATATATATATATATATATATATATTTACATATATATATATATATATATATATATATATATATATATATATATATATATATATATATATATATATATATATATATATATATATATATATATATATATATATATATATATATATATATATATATATATATATATATATATATATATATATATAGTGCTCAATAGGAGTGGGCTTAACCCACCCAAACTATACAAGCTGACAAAACTTACCTGAAGACGACACAAAAAGTCACTTGACCATCCAGGTGTGATAGAATGAACTGTTGGCTGTCTAAATGTGGAGCCGTCAGAATCGTATACGGTCCAAATGTTTGGCCGTCCACGTGTTGCTACTCCTGCTGGCCGTCCACGTCTGCTCACACTTCTGGCAACACTCGCACACATGACGTCACAGCGCGCGCCAGTCACGAGTCAGTCGAGTAAAGCGGTCATTGAGAGCAAATTGGACTGTGTATGACTGTATGACTGTATGACAGTATGACTGTAAGACTATATGACTGTATGACTGTATGACTGTATGACTGTATGACTGTATGACAGTATGACTGTAAGACTATATGACTGTATGACTGTATGACTGTTTGACTGTATGACTGTATGAATGTATGACTGTATGACTGTATGACTTTATGACTGTATGACTGTATGACTGTATGACTGTATGACTGTATGACTGTATGACTGTATGACTGTATGACTGTATGACTGTTTGACTGTATGACTATTTGACTGTATGACTGTATGACTGTATAACTGTTTGACTGTATGACTGTATGACTGTATGACTGTATGACTGTATGACTGTATGACTGTATGACTGTATGACTGTATGACTTTATGACTGTATGACTGTATGACTGTATGACTGTATGACTGTGTGACTGTATGACTGTATGACTGTATGACTGTATGAATGTATGACTGTATGAGTGTATGACTGTATGACTGTATAACTGTGTGACTGTATGACTTTATGACTTTATGACTGTATGACTGTATGACTGTATGACTGTATGACTGTATGACTGTATGACTGTATGACTGTATGACTGTATGACTGTATGACTGTATGACTGTATGACTGTATGACTGTATGACTGTATGACTGTATGACTGTATGACTGAATAGCTGCAAGACTGATTGACTGAATAGCTGCAAGAGTGTTTGACTTTATGACTGCATGACTGAATAGCTGCAAGAGTGTTTGACTGTATGACTTAAGGCTACCGTATATTTAACCAGCCTTAAGGCTACCAGTAGGTCCTGATCCAAGTTCCCAGCTAGCAGATATGGGTGGTGACAGAAATCAATATCACACCGGACGTCAAAGAGAGATCACTCATTTAGTAGGTAACAAGGTCATCGATTCATTAGTTCATAGTGTGAAGTTAACACTATCAGCTGACTGATAGAGATGTCATACTTCACACTTTAGGCCACTGCTACAGATGTCATACTTCACACTTTAGGCCACTGCTACAGATGTCATACTTCACACTTTAGGCCACTGCTACAGATGTCATACTTCACACTTTAGGCCACTGCTACAGATGTCATACTTCACACTTTAGGCCACTGCTACAGATGTCATACTTCACACTTTAGGCCACTGCTAGAGATGTCATACTTCACACTTTAGGCCACTGCTACAGATGTCATACTTCACACTTTAGGCCACTGCTACAGATGTCATACTTCACACTTTAGGCCACTGCTACAGATGTCATACTTCACACTTTAGGCCACTGCTACAGATGTCATACTTCACACTTTAGGCCACTGCTAGAGAAGTATTAGCTTCAGCAGATTTTTAAACAAGATTTAGTATTTGAATATTTTAATGAACAATCTTTAGTTATAAATAATCTATTGAACAAGAAATTAATGCTCCTTTTGGCAAGTTTGTTTGTCAGAATTACACCCCCCCCCCCACATTTACACAACACACACACCCATCCAACACACACACCCACACATCCATACACCCATATACCCATGCACTGATACACATACACCCAAACATACACACTCATACAAACACACACCCATGCATCCATACACCCACACACCCACACATCCATATACCCACACACCCACACATTCATACACTCACACACACCCACACACCCACACATCCATACACCCCCCACACACATTCATAAACCCACACATCCATACACCCATACACCCACACACCCACACATCCATACACTCACACATCCACACATCCATACACCCATACACCCACACACCCACACATCCATACACTCACACATCCATACACCCACACACCCACACATCCACACACCCACACACCTACACATCCACACACCCACACATCCACACACCCACACATCCACACACCCACACACCCACACACCCACACATCCACACACCCACACACCCACACACCTACACATCCATACACTCACACATCCATACACCCACACACCCACACACCCACACACCTACACATCCATACACCCCCCACACACATTCATAAACCCACACATCCATACACCCATACACCCACACACCCACACATCCATACACTCACACATCCACACATCCATACACCCATACACCCACACACCCACACATCCATACACTCACACATCCATACACCCACACACCCACACATCCACACACCCACACACCTACACATCCACACACCCACACATCCACACACCCACACATCCACAAACCCACACACCCACACACCCACACATCCACACACCCACACACCCACACACCTACACATCCATACACTCACACATCCATACACCCACACACCCACACACCCACACACCCACACATCCACACACCCACACACCCACACACCTACACATCCATACACTCACACATCCATACACCCACACACCCACACACCCACACACCTACACATCCACACACCCACACATCCACACACCCACACATCCACACACCCACACACCCACACACCTACACATCCATACACTCACACACCCATACACCCACACACCCACACATCCACACACCCACACACCTACACATCCACACACCCTCACATCCATACACTCACACATCCACACATCCATACACTCACACATCCATACACCCATACACCCACACACCCACACATCCATACACTCACACATCCACACACCCACACATCCATACACCCACACATCCACACATCCACACACCCACACATCCATACACCCACACATCCACAAACCGAAACATCCATACATCCATACATCCATACATCCATACATCCACACACCCACACACCAACACACCACCCCATGTGAAAAATGTATTAGGGGAATAAAGTAAAAACGTGAGATACGAATAAAGATGAGACAACTGATCAAAGAATATCTTCTCTCTACACCTCATTGGATTGGTTCCCCTTAGACTGTTGTTTACATGGTCTCTGTTGCTTTCACATAGTGGTTACAGACATACATGCCTCTAGTTTACAGACATACACGCCTCTAGTTTACAGACATACACGCCTCTAGTTTACAGACATACATGCCTCTAGTTTACAGACATACATGCCTCTAGTTTACAAACAAACGCCTCTAGTTTACAGACATACAAGCCTCTAGTTTACACAGACATACATGCCTCTAGTTTACAGACATACACGCCTCTACCGACATATACGCCTCTAGTTTACAGACATACACGCCTCTACCGACATATACGCCTCTAGTTTACAGACATACACGCCTCTAGTTTACACAGACATACACGCCTCTAGTTTACCGACATACACGCCTCTAGTTTACAGACATACACGCCTCTAGTTTACAGACATACACGCCTCTAGTTTACAAACAAACGCCTCTAGTTTACAGACATACACGCCTCTAGTTTACACAGACATACATGCCTCTAGTTTACAGACATACACGCTTCTACAGACATACACGCCTTTCGTTTACAGACATACATGCCTCTAGTTTACAGACATACACGCTTCTACAGACATACACGCCTTTCGTTTACAGACATACAAGCCTCTAGTTTACACAGACATACATGCCTCTAGTTTACAGACATACACGCTTCTACAGACATACACGCCTTTCGTTTACAGACATACATGCCTCTAGTTTACAGACATACACGCCTCTAGTTTACAGACATACACGCCTCTAGTTTACAGACATACACGCCTCTAGTTTACAGACATACACGCCTCTAGTTTACAGACATATACGCCTCTAGTTTACAGACATACACGCCTCTAGTTTACAGACAAACGCCTCTAGTTTACACAGACATACACGCCTCTAGTTTACAGACATACACGCCTCTATTTTACAGACATACACGCCTCTAGTTTACAGACATACACGCCTCTAGTTTACAGACATACACGCCTCTAGTTTACAGACATACACGCCTCTAGTTTACAGACATATACGCCTCTAGTTTACAGACATACACGCCTCTAGTTTACAGACAAACGCCTCTAGTTTACACAGACATATACGCCTCTAGTTTACAGACATACACGCCTCTAGTTTACAGACAAACATGCCTCTAGTTTACAGACATATAAGCCTCTAGTTCCCCCCCTCCTCAACAAACATATACACTTCTAGTTTGCTACTCCACCTCCCACCTCAACAAACCTCACCCCTCTGCCCCCCCCCCCCATCTCAATAAACCACACCCTTCTGGCTCCCCCCCCCTTCACCTCAACAAACCTCACTCCTCTGGCTCCCCCCCCCCACCTCAACAAACCTCACTCCTCTGGCTCCCCCCCCCACCTCAACAAACCTCACCCCTCTGGCTCCCCCCCCCACCTCAACAAACCACACTCCTCTGGCTCCCCCCCCCTTCCAACTCAACAAACTTCACACCTCTGGCTCCCCCCCCACCTCAACAAACCTCACCCCTCTGCCCCCCCCCCCACCTCAACAAACCTCACCCCTCTGGCTCCCCCCCCCCACCTCAACAAACCACACTCCTCTGGCTCCCCCCCCACCTCAACAAACCACACTCCTCTGGCTCCCCCCCCCCACCTCAACAAACCACACTCCTCTGGCTCCCCCCCCCCCACCTCAACAAACCACACTCCTCTGGCTCCCCCCCCTCCACCTCAACAAACTTCACCCCTCTGGCTCCCCCCCCCCCACCTCAACAAACCACACTCCTCTGGCTCCCCCCTCCACCTCAACAAACTTCACACCTCTGGCTCCCCCCCCCCCACCTCAACAAACCTCACCCCTCTGGCTCCCCCCCCACCTCAACAAACCTCACCCCTCTGCCCCCCCCCCCCACCTCAACAAACCTCACCCCTCTGGCTCCCCCCCCCCACCTCAACAAACCTCACTCCTCTGCCCCCCCCCCCACCTCCCTTACAAAACAACTCGCCCAGTTATGTGTTGACATTGTGACGTCAGCCCTACCCTGCCCGCCCCACGCCTTCCCCCAAGTTCAGCAGACGTTAAGTCCAAACACGGCCTGATCACCGTGTCACGGCGCAAATCGATAACCAATCACACAGGTAAACGGCCCGTCAACGGCCTACAGTAGCAGGATATAGCCGGTACCGATATACACCTTTGTCTAGCACCGCCACAAGTCTGAATGTAAGTAGCCTTCTTTTAAAATACACACCTTCAAATTTTAAACACCTCCAAGTTTTGAACACCTCTAAGTTTTAAACACCTTCAAATTTTGAACGCCTCTAAGTTTTAAACACCTTCAAATTTTGAACACCTCTAAGTTTTAAACACCTTCAAATTTTGAACACCTCTAAGTTTTAAACACCTTCAAATTTTGAACACCTCTAAGTTTTAAACACCTCCAAATTTTGAACACCTCTAAGTTTTAAACACCTCCAAATATTGAACACCTCTAAGTTTTAAACACCTCCAGATTTTGAACACCTCTAAGTTTTAAAAACCTCCAGATTTTGAACACCTCTATAAGTTATAAACACCTCCAAATTTTGAACACCACTATAAGCTAAAAACACCTCCAGATTTTGAACACCTCTATAAGTTATAAACACCTCCAAATTTTGAACACCTCTATAAGCTAAAAACACCTCCAGATTTTGAACACCTCTATAAGCTATAAACACCTTCAAATTTTGAACACCCCCTCCGAATTTGATACTCTAGTCTATATATTCGCTATACTGGTTATGTCCCCATAAGTTAATTGTTTTTTATTGTTTTAGTTTACTCTTTATGTGCGTGTCATTGTTTTAGTTTACTCTTTATGTGCGTGTTATTGTTTTAGTTTAATCTTTTTGTGCGTGTTATTGTTTTAGTTTACTCTTTTTGTGCGTGTAATTGTTTTAGTTTACTCTTTATGTGCGTGTTGTTTTAGTTTACTCTTTTTGTGCGTGTTATTGTTTTAGTTTACTCTTTATGTGCGTGTTATTGTTTTAGTTTACTCTTTATGTGCGTGTAATTGTTTTAGTTTACTCTTTATGTGCGTGTAATTGTTTTAGTTTACTCTTTATGTGCGTGTTGTTTTAGTTTACTCTTTATGAGCGTGTTATTGTTTTAGTTTACTTTTTATGTGCCTGTTTTACAACTATTTTCTAATAATATGCCACTATTTACATGCCACATACTTTTATATATCCGCTATATATCCGCTATATACACGATAAATGCCTATTATCTACTTGTTTTACACCTGGGATATACCTTGTGTTACCTAAATCTATTATACAATTTTAGATACAAGGTTTAGAAAGGGACTGATATAACTGGGTGTGTAATATAACTGTGTGTGTAATATAACTGTGTGTGTGTAATATAACTGTGTGTGTGTGTAATATAACTGTGTGTGTGTGTAATATAACTGTGTGTGTAATATAATGAAGTAAAAACAACATGTCGTCTAACTGCACTACTTTGACGTGTAGCTGACTCTGTACACACCACTTGAGTATAATAGTCTACGTGTGTACACCTGTACACACCACTTGAGTATAATAGTCTACGTGTGTACACGAGAGTGTACATGTTTAAGCGGTGGCCTACATTGGGCTCTAGCGCCGTATCAATATTCTATCGATTGATTTAGACAGGTATTAAATTCTTGGGCTTTTGAGAGTCTCGAGTCAATGAACGCTTGAATGACGCTGAAGCGAACCAACACATTAACACACACACACACACACACACACACTTTGTTCTAGGCCACATTAACACGTACAAGTCTAGGAATTTGTATGTATGTGTGTGTGTCTGTCTGTGTGTGTGTGGGGGTAATTTTAAAAGGATTTTAAGAGCCTAAAATTGTTGATCATATGGCATTCGAAATCTGAAACTGCTGACCCATTCGTGAAGTCCATGCAGACGGGGGTAGGGTGGTGGGGAGGGAAGGCAAGGGGGTGTCCACGCGTGGACTATGGGTTCGTCTATCTAGACGGCCACACGTTAAATAAACAACAGAAGACAGACACGACTTTTGTGACACGACTTTTGTGACACGACTTTTGTGACACGACTTTTGTGACACGACTTTTGTGACACGACTTTTGTGACATGACTTTTGTGACACGTCTTTTTTGACACGACTTTTGTGACACGTCTTTTTTTACACGACTTTTGTGACACGACTTTTGTGACACGACTTTTGTGACATGACTTTTGTGACACGACTTTTAAAACATGACAAATGTTTGAATCTACCTCATTCAACTTTTGTTTCAAATTAAAAACTACGTACTTGATAATACTTGTCAATACTGGTTCTTTGGACTCAACAATACGTAAAGATAATAAATTGTGTGTTGATTTCTAACTCTGAATATTTAATAAATAGGCCTTCATAGTGGCGTCGGTTGGTCGGGTGTTACCTGGTGCGGCTCCTAATTGTGTCACCCCCACCCTCAAAGAAATTATATATATATATATATATATATATATATATATATATATATATATATATATATATATATATATATATATATATATATATATATTGTTACGATCCCAAGGGATCATTACCCGTGTTTGGCCCATCGAGGAGAAAGGTCACCAGCGCGCTTGAATAGCCGGCCAGGTAATTAAAATGAAATGCGGAGGCATGTTCATGTACTGGCCAGTATAGGCCGTGAGAGTCTGGGGGTCTTGACGACCACACCGAGGATTGGATTCCACTCTGGGGCGGAGCAGAATTGGAGCCTTCGGGGCTCGGCTAGACGGGGCCGAGTGTACCGTCATGGACGGATCTGACCTAGGGTCGGGCTCTAATTAAAATTTTAGAATATGAAGATATGAAATATTTCATTCACTTAGATCTATAGATCTGCTTATCAAGACGTACGCTATGAAATGTTTACAGTTTTCTCGGCCGGACCTAATAAAAATTTCTTTTAAAAAAAACACATAAATACCATTGAACAGCCGGGTTTTTAACGGAATCATTTAAGTCTTTTGATCAAGTTGTGCATTTAATTATGATTTATTCTAGTGTTGTGTTGACTAATAAAGTATATAATTTGGTTTTAATTTTTTTTCTAATAGTAGGTATTGTAGACCATGTTATTTTTAATGTGTCAGATTTTTAGCTACTTAGTTTTTTCTTTGCTTTGTCACTAAAATCGTTCAACATGTAGTAAAGCACATTGCGTTTTGACCAATAACTATTTCATACATTATTTTTTCCAAACAAGTATAACACTAAAAATATATAGGCTTATAGTTCACGTGAAATGGGTTCCCTTGGCTAGTTATAACATAAAAGTTTGTTATTAAAAAAATGTTTTTATACAATTTTTTTGTGCTTTAATTTACAGTAGAGTTTCATGACTAATAAACCCGGAGTGATCTCGCCTAAACTTTCTCGAATATTCTCATATAACACTACGTGGGATGGCAACTCAGAATATAGACATGATTTTCAATCCATTTTTAATTACTTAAACTTTTTTAAAATAGCATAGAATCTAGTAGAAAAAAAAAGATTTGCGCACCAACTGAACGCCAAACAGTATGCGTATAATAGTGCGGAATATTATTAGTTTTTTATAAATTCACACGTTTTTTTTTTTTTGAGAAATCGGAAATAGCGTAAATTACAACTTCCGGTCAAAAGAAATTACTCAAGATTTGAGAGAAGGCAGAAAATTAGATGTTTTACTTATTTGTGAAATTTTGTTTAACTATCTGCAATAATAGTTGAATTATAGGCTTTTGAAAAACCAAAAGTATAATAAATTCCACTTTCGGTTACCGGAAATCGCTGAAAAGTTGATACAGAACTAGAAATTTGATACAATACCTGTATATAAAATTTCATCAACCTAGCCGTAACGGTACTCAAGTTATCGTATTCACAGACAGACATACACACACAGACATACGGACAGAGTTGCAAAGCCCAATTGTTCCTACTGGATTACACATAGAACGCTGAAATTCTGATAAATCTGCGTTTATAATTTTTGCCCGATTAAAATAAGTCCCCTAAGCTCCGTATATGATCAAGTAAAACGATGAAAACTGTCAAAATTTCATGAGATTTTTGTGCTCGATTACAATACTTCCTCTATACTCTGTATACTACGAGAAAGTAAAAATAAATTAGGCATCCAATTAAGTCAAATTTAATGTCAGATTGCATTGTCTTCATGTCTTGACCCACGTGCCAACTTTGAAACGACTCTGTCAGTTAGAAGTGCCCGAAATTTCGCTCGAGCGTTTCGATCTATGATGACAGACATACAGACATACAGACGAGGAAGCAAGTTAAATTTTAAAAATTCATAGAAAAACGTTTTAATAACAAGCTATTATCTAATAATGCTTTAAAAAGGAAGAGACCCACGCTTTTCTTTATAGTAATTTAAATAGTAGTGTATAATTTATTTTCTACTTTTTAGTGCATAATTACATAAAAGCTTGTAATTAAAACGTTTTTCCTGAAAAAAAATTTCAGTACTTAAATTTTTAAAAATTTACAATAGAGTTGCATGACTAAAAACCATGCGCACCTAATGAACGGGATGACGCGTGTCTAATAGTGCGGAATAGTTTGATGAGACAGCCTACTAATTTGGACACAATTTGAATTAATTCATAAAAAATTAATTAGGCAACCAATTTCGTCAAATTTAGTGTCTTGTAGCATTGTCTTCATGTCTTGACCTACGTGCCATTAGTTTAAAGTGTCCAAAAAAATTTTCTGGGTCGTTTCGATCTAGCTAGACAGACAGACAGACTGGCGACAGAGACAGTGAAGCTTGCAAAAAGAGCTTGTAAAAAATGCATAAAAACGTTTTATTAAAAAGCTTTTATGTAATAATGCACTAAAAAGTAAAAAAGAAATTATTTTCTTTAAATATAAAATAATACACTACTATTGAAATAACTATAAAGAAAAGCGTGGGCCACTTTATTATCTATTGGATACCTTGACTAATATTTAGAAAGAGACCAACGCTTTTCTTTATAGTTATCTAAATACTGGTGTACTATTATCTATTTAAAGAAAACGACATATATATATGTATATATATATATATATATATATATATATATATATATATATATATATATATATATAATTTAAGAAAGTGTTCTGTGACATTGAAGCTTTGAATGGGGGTCAATAGGAGGAGTTTTATGACCCCCCGAGCGCCTCCTTGCCTACGCCGATGTCTCTAGTACACATCCGAAAGTTGACTTGATGCTGACAACGTTCAGTGGATGCTTGAGAAGCGGAAGTGGATTGGTTGTTTGGGTGTAATGAAGGGCGTGTAGATTACCTCTAGACGCAGCTCCGGCTCCAGCAGCTGGACACGCAGCTTTTGGAGCAGTTTGGCCATGGCCACCAGCAGCTCCATCTCGGCGAACCTGCGGCCAATACAGCTCCTGGCTCCATGGCCAAACGGCAGTGTGGCGAACGGGTCGATCCTCCTGTCAACGTCCTGCCGCAGCCAGCGCTCCGGCAGGAATTTCTCCGGCTCGGGGAAGTGCCGGGGGTCACGAGAGCTGCGGCTGCTGGACATGATGACGCTGGTGCCCTGTGGGACGAGGTAGCCGCTCAGCAGAGTCTCGCGTGCCAGGATCCTCTCCGTGCCGTTGGCCAGCGGGAAGTTGAGCCTCATGGACTCCTTCAGGCACGCCTTCACGTACTGCATCTTGGCCATGGCTGCTGACGTCACTGGACCGTCCTGACCAATCAGCTCAACTATTTCTGTCCGGGCTTTTTCCTGCTGCTCGGGGTTTCTGGCCAGGTTGTACAACAAGATGGCCAGATTTCTGGCAGTCGAATCAGTGCCAGCTATCAGCATGGAGTCGATGATGGCCAAAATCTGCTCCAGCTGGAGGTTGCTTCTAACGACGAGGGAGGCCAGCAGGTTTGACTCCATGCCGTCTGCTGTCTGTACCTCAACCTTGACCTTCTCGACGTAGCGCGATGCTTGCTGTCGGATGTACCGCATGGCCGCCTCGTACTTCCGGTAGAAGGCGTCATATGACGTCAGCAAGTAGCGCCTCTCTATGCCAATCATGGAGGTGAAGGTCGCGTGCAGCACGAACTTGAAGGCCGCCAGCAGCTGCTCCCCCTGTGAGTCCTGCAGGAAGCCCAGCCGCTGGTTGAAGCAGACGACTGCGATACTCTCGGCCGCGAACTTGAAGAAGAGTTCAGACTGGCAGGCGGCGCTCAGATTCTCTTGGAGCCTGGAGACCAAGTCGTCTGCCACCTGGTTCTGGGCGGGCAGGTAGTGCAGACAGACCTGGGGCGTGTTGAGGAGTGGGTTGAGTGGGCTTCTCAGGGCCTGCCAGGCGGGGCCAGACACGGTGCCCAGGGCAGGGGGCAGACCGTTTCGTTCCCGGTACACCTTACTGAGCAGCATGAGGCGACGCAGGGGGTAGGGGCCGTCTGACCGGAAGACGGCCTCGGCGTCACGCGCCGAGTCCGTGTGGACGGAGTAGTGCTGGCCCAGCCGCGTCTTGAAGATGGCGCCGTACTTGTCGTGTAGCGAGTTGACCAGCTCGCCTAGAGACTCGGGCGTGAAGCGGCTGAAGGGCTGGAAGAGCAGGCGCGTCCCTAGGTAGGGCAGCTTCTTCAGCCCCCCAGGGCCGGGCATCTGGGACAGGCTGCCCGCTGGTTGGGGGGTCACTTGACTGCTGGACTTATGGCTGCTCGCTGTCTGCAGTAAGCGAGCAAACGTCACGTGGTACTGTGTGAGTTTGTTACAAATCCCGACATTCATCCTTGACCTTTATGCAGATAGTTCGTGTGGCTGTCCTTGACCCTTATGCAGATAGTTAAGTAGTCAGACTGAAACTAAGACAATCTTGTGACCTGGGTATTGAGGTTGGTGAAAACACTTCTACACATCCTTGTGTAAAGGTTTCCTAAATGGTGTGAGACTTGCTCATGTAACGTGCCAGTGTCAGATGAGACATGACAGTGTCATATGTGACATGACAGTTTAGAAAACGCTGGAAAGCTGACGAACAGGACCAGTTATACAAAACTCCAAGCAACGCGATTGGTCAATTGGTGATAAGAGAGGCTTGTGGTCAAATCGTTGATCTCTAGTCGTCAAGTGTCATTCTAGCTTTCTGATGGCCATCTTACTTGTTGGCCCGACCTGATGGCCAGCCAACTCAGAGGCGTAGCGAGGGCGGGACTGGGGGTGGGGGGCGGGTCGCACCGGGTGACACCATTTATGGGGGCTTGACATTGAGGCAAAACAATTGCAAAAGGTAAAGAAGAAAATGGTTTTTGCTAGTTCCATTTTTTTATTAATTAAAGTTAAATAGTCTTTTAAGTACAAATCGACAATTATTACAAGAGGGTGGGGTGACGCCATGACGTAAACGTGCTAACAATAGAGAAAAGAATGCTAAATCCACTGTATTATTAACAGATTATAGATACACATCGTTATTATTAAGTGACGGCACACAGACACGCATATATATATATATATATATATATATATATATATATATATATATATATATATATATATATATATATATATATATATATATATATATTTATATATATATATATATATATATATTGTTTCTTGGAGGGGGGTGACACCACGAAGTGACACCCGACCTAGCGACACCACTGATCCAACTTGTTGTAGTTTGGGTGGGGGATGGGGAGATATTTTTCCCCACCCTGAGAGCGAACCACCTACCTAAGTCCCCCAGCACCGAGGACGTTGGATCCGAATACCCCCCCCCCTCACCCCCTTGGCCCAACATCAAACAACCCCTGCTGATTAGAGTTGATCCTCTACAGATAAAGATCTTAACAACTACAAACAAAATGCTTTAAATAGTCGCCTTCCCGCTCATGACAAAACTATCTTGAGTTGATGAGAGAATTATTTTTAGCTTTTAAAATCCTTCTGGCTTATCGTCCCCTGAAGGCTTCTTATGTCAAAGTAGTTCATTGCGCATATTTTCTCTTTATAAATTGACGAGCATATATTTCTTGACTTGTCATACCAATATTAACATCGATGATGTTGTAAAAAAAAAGATTCATTTTCAAAACGAATCATTTTAATTAACGTCGTATGGAATAAACGAAGTCAAAGAAAATGTTTCATCTTTCACAAAAATTTAAAAACTTTACAAATTACTTTACTTTGTTCCTTTATTGCTTATTACTTCCCTTGATAGATCACACACAAAATATTACTTCCCTTTTTTAAAAAAAATTACATGGGGGGGGGGGGTGAAATAATTTTTATTAGTGTAAGGGACTGGAGAGCTATTTAATTATCATAATTATTGTATTACAAAAATGCGAATGTCGCTTTTTTGTGTTCCTGTTAAGAATTGTTGTGGTTTTTAGTTAAGTAGTCCGCTATTATGGCGCGGATATGATTTTGATTTTAAAACTATTTAAGGTTGCTTTGTTTGTCTTGTTTACATTTTGATGTTATTATTTATTCCAACTTTGTTTTGGTGTGTAGTTCCACTTTGTTTCATGGCGCGAATGTTAGTTATTGTTGTATCAGGGACTATCTTCTTGTGTGTAGTATGTGGTCTTTGGTTTAATGCAAAATTTTGAATTTGTTGTTTGTTCGTGAACGTTTGTGGACAGGGAGGGACATTCTGTGGAAATGTGAGGCCTGTGTGTTGAAGTATTTCGGTGTCGTATATATGAAAACAAAGGCTCGTTAAAACTAAAAGAATGCAATAATATCTACACTCTCTACACCTATTCTAAACACAAAATACATAAACCGGGTGTGATCTCACCTAAACTTTCTCGAATATTCTAATATAACACTACGGGGGATGGCAACTCAGGACATAGACAATATTTGTAATCCATTTTTAACTGCTTAAACTTTTTACAATAAAAGCATACTGCCTAGCTTCGCTTAGGTTTTCAAAAACACTTGAGAATTTGAATAATTAATTATTTAGTGATGACTGAGGTGTGGAGTGCTTAATTTTAAACAGTAATGCTAATTTTAGAGAATATGTTTTTTTTTTTTTTTTTTTTTTTTTTTTTTTACAGAAAGCTTTCATGTTTTATATTCTTTTGACCAATATGAGGTTAAACGTCTTACGGCAGAGACAATATGATACTGATTTTCACAAATCAGACTAATGCACTTAAATGTTAGTTTCCTGTAAAAGTAGGATGTCAATATTGTGTTTATTTATTATGTTGTTTATATAATGTGTTTGTCCCTAGCCCCCCTGATGTTCAATGTTGCCAGAGTTAGCATGAATTATTTGGGGTTTTCTTTCGAACATCTGTTTCTGGAGGGCTGGATGGTGGTGGTCTTTTAACGCCAAACTTTCCAGCCGCTGGTTTGCTATCCCGTTGGGCCCCTTTAGAGAATATGTTGTTGTTGTTTGTTGATTAAATTCCGTTTTCAGAGAAAATATTAGGAAGTTCGCAAACGTATGACTAAAATGGAAATAGAACTACAGATGTTCCATGAACAGTATATCTCATAATTTATATTACATTGACTTTTAAAATTTATTTATTTATTTAATTAGGATACGAACCTTAATTAATAACTTAAATTTTTAGTGAAACAAATGCTATACTTCGTCATTTTCTGTTTATGTTTAAAATAGTATACAATTATTTGAAAAATAATTATTTTAAAAAGGTTACCTCCCTTGAAAATTGAACGAATGACGTATGTCTTTGTTTACTTTTTTCTTAACAAATTGTTGCTATGCTTATATAAGAAAATACGGTTTCTGGACATATTTAACGACTATAATAATGGCTTTATCCGAATGGAATAAAGTTTTTTGTTACCCTCCAGGGTCGATCTACGACCTCACAAAATATCAGGGGGATCGTTCGGCATTTTTTTAAATATAGCTCATATGAGGAGAATTTAACTCGCGGTCACTTTTTAGCCCTCGCCGTACGAGTAGAGGCTGACCGATAGTTTACCCATAAGGCCGATTCATTTACCCAGGTTTATCGAAAAGTTGAGCCAGATGTACGGAGCCGAAGTACCGAAACACTGTTTTGAAAATAATTATCGTTTTTCACCAAATTAACAAAGTTTATTCAGGGAAAATTCGGACCGGTCGGTTCTAAAGGTCTTCCGGGGTTTTCCGGAACATATCATAAGTTTTTTTTTTGCCACCCCCGAGGGTCGGTCTACGACCTCAGGAGTTATGAAAAGGTTCCTACGTTCCTATTGTGAGATCCTGCTAAACTGTTGCACTTTGTGTGAATGTTTGTTTTTCTCTAGAACTTCTGTGTGAATGTTTTTCTCTAGAACATCTGTGTGAATGTTTATTTTTTCTCTAGAACTTCTGTGTGAATGTTTTTCTCTAGAACTTCTGTGTGAATGTTTTTCTCTAGAACATCTGTGTGAATGTTTATTTTTTCTCTAGAACTTCTGTGTGAATGTTTTTCTCTAGAACATCTGTGTGAATGTTTTTCTCTAGAACTTCTGTGTGAATGTTTTTCTCTAGAACATCTGTGTGAATGTTTATTTTTTCTCTAGAACTTCTGTGTGAATGTTTTTCTCTAGAACATCTGTGTGAATGTTTTTCTCTAGAACATCTGTGTGAATGTTTTTCTCTAGAACATCTGTGTGAATGTTTATTTTTTCTCTAGAACTTATGTGTGAACGTTTTTCTCTAGAACACGACAAATAGACATGGGGCTCTGAGATGGATCAATCTACACCACTGGACGGCGATAGTCCATCATCCATGGATGGGGTTAGTCCATCATCCATGGATGAATTAAAGATGGGCGCCGAGATGGAGGAAATGCCAACGGCCTCGCTGTCTGAAGTGATGGCCAGCAGGAACCACTACCTGCACGAGACGGAGCTGTGGGCCCTGTGTCGTGAGTGCTGCCTCACCTTGGAGTACGTGCACGACTGCGTCGACCTATTCATGTCGCTCTGTATCAGCCCCGACACGGTGGCCTTTGACCCTGAGGGAAATGTCTGTTTTCTAGACCTGGATATGGGTCAGTTGATTCCTTTATATATATATATATATATTTATTTATTTATTTATTCATTTATTTATTTATACATTAATTAATTAATTAATTAATTAATTCATTCATTCATTCATTCATTCATTCATTCATTCATTCATTCATTCATTCATTCATTCATTCATTCATCCATTCATCCATTCATTCATTCATCCATTCATTCATTCATTCATTCATTCATTCATTCATTCATTCATTCATTCATTCATTCATTCATTCATTCATTCATTCATTCATTCATTTATTTACTTATTTATGTATTTGTTTAATTATTTATTTATTTTATGTATGCTTATATATATATATATATATATATATATATATATATATATATATATATATATATATATATATATATATATATATATATATATATATATATATATATATATATATATATATATATATATATATATATATATATATATATGTCTATGTGTAAGTATTTATGTCTAAAAATTTTCTTCCAGAGCCCGATCCGATGTTTGTCTCGCCGGAAGCTGGTGGAAATTCTTACAAGGTGAGTCTCACTTGGTCCACAGTCTACCTGTTCTCATTTGGTCCACAGTCTACCTGTTCTCACTTGGTCCACAGTCTCACCTGTTCTCACTTGGTCCACAGTCTCACCTGTTCTCACTTGGTCCACAGTATCACCTGTTCTCACCTGTTCTCACTAGGTCCACAGTCTCACCTGTTCTAACTTGGTCCACAGTCTACCTGTTCTCACTTGGTCCACAGTCTCACCTGTTCTCACTTGGTCCACAGTCTCACCTGTTCTCACTTGGTCCACAGTCTCACCTGTTCTCACTTGGTCCACAGTCTCACCTGTTCTCACTTGGTCCAGTCTCACCTGTTCTCAATTGGTCCACAGTCTCACCTGTTCTCACTTGGTCCACAGTCTCACCTGTTCTCACTTGGTCCACAGTCTCACCTGTTCTCACTTGGTCCACAGTCTACCTGTTCTCACTTGGTCCACAGTCTCACCTGTTCTCACTTGGTCCACAGTCTCATCTGTTCTCACTTGGTCCACAGTCTCACCTGTTCTCACTTGGTCCACAGTCTCACCTGTTCTCACTTGGTCCACAGTCTCACCTGTTCTCACTTGGTCCACAGTCTCACCTGTTCTCACTTGGTCCACAGTCTACCTGTTCTCACTTGGTCCACAGTCTACCTGTTCTCACTTGGTCCACAGTCTCACCTGTTCTCACTTGGTCCACAGTCTCACCTGTTCTCACTTGGTCCACAGTCTCACCTGTTCTCACTTGGTCCACAGTCTCACCTGTTCTCACTTGGTCCACAGTCTCACCTGTTCTCACTTGGTCCACTGTCTCACCTGTTCTCACTTGGTCCACAGTCTCACCTGTTCTCACTTGGTCCACAGTCTCACCTGTTCTCACTTGGTCCACATTCTCACCTGTTCTCACTTGGTCCACAGTCTCACCTGTTCTCACTTGGTCCACAGTCTCACCTGTTCTCACTTGGTCCACAGTCTACCTGTTCTCACTTGGTCCACAGTCTCACCTGTTCTCACTTCGTCCACAGTCTCACCTCTTCTCACTTGGCATGACCCTCCTCTACGTGACCGAGTTTAACACCCGGAGTGCCGACCCCCAGGCGCAGCTGAGCGACGCCTTCACCGACCTGCTGGCCTCGCTAACCAATGAAGATGTTGACCTTCGACCTGACCTTGAGGCTGTTCTCTCTGCCTGTAGTGCAGGTCTCAAGGGTCAGGACTCTCAGGAGATTTGTTTGAGAATCGTTGGTCTGGACAAACAGGAAACTTCTGACGTCACAGGCAAGTCGCAACTTTTGACTCGTCATAGGGCTGTGCTATAAGGGCGTGTAACAGGCTATAGGGGCGTGTAACAAGGCTCTAGGGGCGTGTAACAAGGCTCTAGGGGCGTGTAACAAGGCTCTAGGGGCGTGTAACAAGGCTCTAGGGGCGTGTAACAAGGCTCTAGGGGCGTGTAACAAGGCTCTAGGGGCGTGTAACAAGGCTCTAGGGGGCGTGTAACAAGGCTCTAGGGGCGTGTAACAAGGCTCTAGGGGCGTGTAACAAGGCTCTAGGGGGCGTGTAACAAGGCTATAAGGGCGTGTAACAAGGCTCTAGGGGGCGTGTAACAAGGCTATAAGGGCGTGTAACAAGGCTATAAGGGCGTGTAACAAGGCTATAAGGGCGTGTAACAAGGCTCTAGGGGCGTGTAACAAGGCTCTAGGGGGCGTGTATCAAGGCTCTAGGGGCGTGTAACAAGGCTCTAGGGGCGTGTAACAAGGCTCTAGGGGCGTGTAGCAAGGCTCTAGGGGGCGTGTAACAAGGCTCTAGGGGGCGTGTAACAAGGCTCTAGGGGGCGTGTAACAAGGCTATAAGGGCGTGTAACAAGGCTATAAGGGCGTGTAACAAGGCTCTAGGGGCGTGTAACAAGGCTCTAGGGGGCGTGTATCAAGGCTCTAGGGGCGTGTAACAAGGCTATAAGGGCGTGTAACAAGGCTCTAGGGGGCGTGTAACAAGGCTATAAAGGCGTGTAACAAGGCTCTAGGGGGCGTGTAACAAGGCTCTAGGGGGCGTGTAACAAGGCTCTAGGGTGCGTGTAACAAGGCTATAAGGACGTGTAACAACGCTATAAGGGCGTGTAACAAGGCTATAAGAGCGTGTAACAAGACTCTAGGGGCGTGTAACAAGGCTCTAGGGACCGGGTAACAAGGCTCTAGGGGCGTGTAACAAGGCTCTAGGGTGTAAGAAAGTTATACTTAAATATTTAGATTCAAGACGCTTCTTACTGAAAATTACGTTTTTAAGTGACAAAAAAAACAGATGGGGAAAAAAACTTCTATTTTCCCAGCGAGTCCAGTGTTGACCAACACAAAGAAAGATTTCAACGACAACTGTCTTACACAAACAGACAACGGCAACTGTCTCAAAACTGTTGAAATAGTGCAGACACAGACTACACAGGTATGTTAGTTGTTGAGGCCTAACGTGCTACTGTAGGAAAGTGATGTTTTTTGTTACGTGCTACTGTAGGAAAGTGATGTTTTTTGTTACGTGCTACTGTAGGAAAGTGATGTTTTTTGTTACGTGCTACTGTAGGAAAGTGATGTTTTTTGTTACGTGCTACTGTAGGAAAGTGATGGTTTTTTTACGTGCTACTGTAGGCAAGTGATGGTTTTTTTACGTGCTACTGTAGGAAAGTGATGGTTTTTTTACGTGCTACTGTAGGCAAGTGATGTTTTTTACGTGCTACTGTAGGCAAATGATGTTTTTTACGTGCTACTGTAGGCAAATGATGTTTTTTACGTGCTACTGTAGGCTAGTGATGTTTTTTAGGTGCTACTGTAGGCTAGTGATGTTTTTACGTGCTACTGTAGGCTAGTGATGTTTTTTACATGCTACTGTAGGCTAGTGATGTTTAGATTGTTGAGGTTTTACGTGCACACAATGTGTGTGACAGACGTAGGGCCTACACCTGCTAGAGGTGTTCTCATGTAACCCAGGTGTTCTGATGTAACCCAGGTGTTCTGATGTAACCCACGTGTTCTGATGTAACCCACGTGTTCTCATGTAACCCAGGTGTTCTCATGTAACCCATGTGTTCTCATGTAACCCATGTGTTCTACCTCTGCCCAGGTGCTGTCTCTTGCCGACCTCCTGACCAGACTTGACCGTGACCTCTCTGAACGTGAGTTGTGGTCACTCTGTAACCAGTCACTCTCCTCACTTAGAAGGAAGAAAAAACATTTGCGTGAGTTTCATTTGCGTCAATTTCATTTAGTTGTTCATTTAACTTACAATTGGACTTGAGACCTCACCACCAACATGACATGATGTCACACTACCAACATGACATGATGCCACACTACCAACATGACATGAGACCACACTACCACATGACATGAGACCACACTACCAACATGACATGATGCCACACTACCAACATGACATGCGACCACACTACCACATGACATGAGACCCTACAACCACATGACATGATGCCACACTACCAACATGACATGATGCCACACTACCAACATGACATGATGCCACACTACCAACATGACATGATGCCACACTACCAACATGACATGAGACCACACTACCAACATGACATGAGACCCTACTACCACATGACATGAGACCCTACTACCAACATGACATGAGATCACACTACCAACATGTCATGAGACCCGACAACCAACATGTCATGAGACCCTACTACCACATGACATGAGACCCTACTACCACATGACATGAGTCCACACTACCAACATGTCATGAGACCCTACTACCACATGACATGAATCCACATTACCAACATGTCATGAGCCCTACTACCAACATGACATGAGACCCCACTACCACATGCTATGAGACCCTACTACCACATGACATGAGACCCTACTACCACATGACATGAGACCCCACTACCACATGACATGAGAACCTACTACCAACATGACATGATGCCACACTACCAACATGACATGATGCCACACTACCAACATGACATGATGCCACACTACCAACATGACATGATGCCACACTACCAACATGACATGAGACCACACAACCAAATGACATGAGACCCAACAACCAACATGACATGAGACCCCACTACCAACATGACATGAGACCACACAACCAAATGACATGAGACCCCACAACCAACATGACATGAGACCACACTACCAACATGACATGATGCCACACTACCAACATGACATGAGACCACACAACCAAATGACATGAGACCCCACAACCAACATGACATGATGTCACACTACCAACATGACATGATGCCACACTACCAACATGACATGAGACCACACTACCACATGACATGAGACCACACTACCAACATGACATGATGCCACACTACCAACATGACATGCGACCACACTACCACATGACATGAGACCCTACAACCACATGACATGATGCCACACTACCAACATGACATGATGCCACACTACCAACATGACATGATGCCACACTACCAACATGACATGATGCCACACTACCAACATGACATGAGGCCACACTACCAACATGACATGAGACCCTACTACCACATGACATGAGACCCTACTACCAACATGACATGAGATCACACTACCAACATGTCATGAGACCCGACAACCAACATGTCATGAGACCCTACTACCACATGACATGAGACCCTACTACCACATTACATGAGTCCACACTACCAACATGTCATGAGACCCTACTACCACATGACATGAATCCACATTACCAACATGTCATGAGCCCTACTACCAACATGACATGAGACCCCACTACCACATGCTATGAGACCCTACTACCACATGACATGAGACCCTACTACCACATGACATGAGACCCCACTACCACATGACATGAGAACCTACTACCAACATGACATGATGCCACACTACCAACATGACATGATGCCACACTACCAACATGACATGATGCCACACTACCAACATGACATGATGCCACACTACCAACATGACATGAGACCACACAACCAAATGACATGAGACCCAACAACCAACATGACATGAGACCCCACTACCAACATGACATGAGACCACACAACCAAATGACATGAGACCCCACAACCAACATGACATGAGACCACACTACCAACATGACATGATGCCACACTACCAACATGACATGAGACCACACAACCAAATGACATGAGACCCCACAACCAACATGACATGATGCCACACTACCACATGACATGAGAACCTACTACCAACATGTCATGAGACACTACTACCACATGACATGATGCCACACTACCAACATGATATGAGACCCCACTACCAACATGACATGAGACCACACTACCAACATGATATGATGCCACACTACCAACATGACATGAGACCACACAACCAAATGACATGAGACCCCACAACCAACATGACATGAGACCCCACTACCAACATGACATGAGACCACACAACCAAATGACATGAGACCCCACAACCAACATGACATGAGACCACACTACCACATGACATGAGAACCCACTACCACATGACATGAGACCACACTACCACATGACATGAGACCCTACAACCACATGACATGAGACCCTACTACCACATGACATGAGACCCCACCACCACATGACATGAGACCCTACTACCACATGACATGAGACCCTACTACCAACATGACATGAGACCCCACTACCACATGACATGAGACCCCACTACCACATGACATGAGACCCTACAACCACATGACATGAGACCCTATAACCACATTACGTGAGACCCCACTACCACATGACATGAGACCCCACTACCACATGACATGAGACCACACTACCACATGACATGAGACCCCACTACCACATGACATGAGACCACACTACCACATGACATGAAACCCTACTACCAACATGACACGAGACCCCACTACCACATGACATGAGACCCCACTACCACATGACATGAGACCCTACTACCACATGACATGAGACCCTACTACCACATGACATGAGTCCCCACTACCAACATGTCATGAGACCCTACTACCACATGACATGAATCCACATTACCAACATGTCATGAGCCCTACTACCAACATGACATGAGACCCCACTACCACATGCTATGAGACCCTACTACCACATGACATGAGACCCTACTACCACATGACATGAGACCCCACTACCACATGACATGAGAACCTACTACCAACATGACATGATGCCACACTACCAACATGACATGATGCCACACTACCAACATGACATGATGCCACACTACCAACATGACATGATGCCACACTACCAACATGACATGAGACCACACAACCAAATGACATGAGACCCAACAACCAACATGACATGAGACCCCACTACCAACATGACATGAGACCACACAACCAAATGACATGAGACCCCACAACCAACATGACATGAGACCACACTACCAACATGACATGATGCCACACTACCAACATGACATGAGACCACACAACCAAATGACATGAGACCCCACAACCAACATGACATGATGCCACACTACCACATGACATGAGAACCTACTACCAACATGTCATGAGACACTACTACCACATGACATGATGCCACACTACCAACATGATATGAGACCCCACTACCAACATGACATGAGACCACACTACCAACATGATATGATGCCACACTACCAACATGACATGAGACCACACAACCAAATGACATGAGACCCCACAACCAACATGACATGAGACCCCACTACCAACATGACATGAGACCACACAACCAAATGACATGAGACCCCACAACCAACATGACATGATGCCACACTACCAACATGACATGATGCCACACTACCAACATGTCATGAGACCACACTACCAACATGACATGATGCCACACTACCAACATGATATGAGACCCCACTACCAACATGACATGAGACCACACTACCAACATGACATGATGCCACACTACCAACATGACATGAGACCACACAACCAAATGACATGAGACCCCACAACCAACATGACATGAGACCCCACTACCAACATGACATGAGACCACACAACCAAATGACACGAGACCCCACTACCAACATGACATGAGACCCTACTACCACATGACATGAGACCACACTACCACATGACATGAGACCCCAATACCACATGACACGAGACCCCACTACCACATGACATGAGACCCTACTACCACATGACATGAGACCCTACTACAACATGACATGAGACCCCACTACCACATGACATGAGACCACACTACCACGTGCCATGAGACCACACTACCACATGTCATGAGACCCCACTACCACATGTCATGAGACCCCACTACCATATGTCATGAGACCCCACTACCACATGACATGAGATCCTACACTTACATGACATGAGACCCCACTACCACATGACATGAGACCCCACTACCAACATGTCATGAGACCCCACTACCACATGTCACTCATCTGTCAACAGCTGCCTACATATCTGTGGAGACCCTGCTCATTGGCTCGTCTGGCTGTGTCACCTTCCAGCCCATCCCCGAAGACACGCCCCTGCAAGTCTTCTACATGGCGCCAGAGCTACAGGAGAGGGGGATCCTAAATGAGAAGGTTGTATCTCACTGTCTTAAGGTTGTATCTCACTGTCTTAAGGTTGTACCTTACTGTCGTAAGGTTGTATCTCACTGTCTTAAGGTTGTATCTCACTGTCTTAAGGTTGTACCTCACTGTCTTAAGGTTGTACCTCACTGTCTTAAGGTTGTACCTCACTGTCTTAAGGTTGTATCTCACTGTCTTAAGGTTGTATCTCACTGTCTTAAGGTTGTATCTCACTGCCTTAAGGTTGTATCTCACTGTCTTAAGGTTGTACCTCACTGTCTTAAGGTTGTATCTCACTGTCTTAAGGTTGTACCTCACTGTCTTAAGGTTGTACCTCACTGTCTTAAGGTAGTATCTCACTGTCTTAAGGTTGTACCTCACTGTCTTAAGATTGTACCTCACTGTCTTAAGGTTGTACCTCACTGTCTTAAGGTTGTATCTCACTGTCTTAAGGTTGTACCTCACTGTCTTAAGGTTGTACCTCACTGTCTTAAGGTTGTATCTCACTGTCTTAAGGTTGTACCTCACTGTCTTAAGGTTGTATCTCACTGTCTTAAGGTTGTATCTCACTGTCTTAAGGTTGTACCTCACTGTCTTAAGGTTGTATCTCACTGTCTTAAGGTTGTACCTCACTGTCTTACGGTTGTATCTCACTGTCTTAAGGTTTTATCTCACTGTCTTAAGGTTGTATCTCACTGTCTTAAGGTTGTACCTCACTGTCTTAAGGTTGTACCTCACTGTCTTAAGGTTGTATCTCACTGTCTTAAGGTTGTACCTCACTGTCTTAAGGTTGTATCTCACTGTCTTAAGGTTGTATCTCACTGTCTTAAGGTTGTACCTCACTGTCTTAAGGTTGTATCTCACTGTCTTAAGGTTGTATCTCACTGTCTTAAGGTTGTATCTCACTGTCTTAAGGTTGTACCTCACTGTCTTAAGGTTGTATCTCACTGTCTTAAGGTTGTACCTCACTGTCTTAAGGTTGTAACTCACTGTCTTAAGGTTGTATCTCACTGTCTTAAGGTTGTACCTCACTGTCTTAAGGTTGTATCTCACTGTCTTAAGGTTGTATCTCACTGTCTTAAGGTTGTATCTCACTGTCTTAAGGTTGTATCTCACTGTCTTAAGGTTGTATCTCACTGTCTTAAGGTTGTATCTCACTGTCTTAAGGTTGTACCTCTCTGTCTTAAGGTTGTACCTCTCTGTCTTAAGGTTGTACCTCACTGTCTTAAGGTTGTATCTCACTGTCTTAAGGTTGTACCACACTGTCAAAAAGGTTTGAGAAAAGAATAAAATGTGAAATTGAGCAGTAGAGAGTGTTCCACATTTTTCTTGTTATATATATATATATATATATATATATATATATATATATATATATATATATATATATATATATATATATATTCCAGCAATTGTGGTTTAGCCTGTGATGAGACCCCTAAGCGCGGGTCGATGTTTTGACAATAAAACTTTAAACTTTGGTCCACAGACTTGCCTATTTGGCAATAAAAAAAACCTATAAACTTTGGTCCACAGACTTGCCTATTTGGCAATAAAAAAAACTTTAAACTTTGGTCCACAGACTTGCCTATTTGGCAATAAATAAAAACTATATACTTTGGTCCACAGACTTGCCTATTCGGCAATAAATAAAAACTATATACTTTGGTCCACAGATTTGCCTATTCGGCAATAAATAAAAACTATATACTTTGGTCCACAGACTTGCCTATTTGGCTTGGGTAAAACGTTGCTGGCAGCTGCAGGCAACCAAAGGACGGAGACTGTGGAAGTTCTCATTCAAGCTCTCACACACAAGAACCCTGAGCAACGGCCGGACTTAGGCACCGCCCTTCGTGTGAGTCGAATTACGTCATGCACGTCAGGTTACGTCATAGGCAGTCAGATTACGTCATAGACAGATGGAATCAGGCTATTTCACGCGATCTTCCAATGAAATTTTTAGAATTTGAGAAGCTTGGCTAGTAAATATTTCATGTCCGACTGGAATCTTAGCCACTTAGATTGGCATTCAACAATCTTAAAGATGGCCGCAAGTTTCTTTTTATCTGAACAAAGATTGCTATAGGGAACATAATTGCTAGGGAACAAATATTGCTATAGGGAACATAATTGCTAGGGATCAAATATTGCTATGGGAACATAATTGCTAGGGATCAAATATTGCTATGGGAACATAATTGCTAGGGATCAAATATTGCTATGGGAACATAATTGCTAGGGATCAAATATTGCTATGGGAACATGATTGTTATAGGGCTTGTAAGTCTCTTTTACTTAAAATTTGAAATCTCGTTAGCCAGGGTCAGGTGAATTCGCAAAGATCATTATCAGTTTTTACTATTTTAAATAACTTAACAATAGCGTAAGTAACTTTTATTTCTTTTTTCACCGATTTAATAAACATATTCACAATTGGTTTGAAAAATACTAGCTGGCTAGTATGATATGAAGTTGATGACCTACTTACAAGCCCTATAGGGAACATAGATTGCTATACACTAACAAAAATGTAAAATAAAAAATACGTTTATAAAAAACAATTTAATAAAAATTGTAGTGACAATTTAAGCGCAATTTCCTTATGTTAATAAGTAAATCATCCTATAAATATAAACTCCTACACGATGCTCAGTTTAAACCACACAAGCAGAGCTAGTCCCCGCCCCCTCGCGAGATCTGCGCGAGTCTGGCCAATGGCAGCGTGTGTAGCCGTTACCTCTCACTAGCGACTGCCTCAGCCGGTGTGCTTGGTTTGGAACTTTGGGATGAGGGTGGTAGAAATATTTGTATATTCTTAGTAATCTTAGCCAATACAAATTAGAAGAAATTAATTTGTTGTGACCGAACGAAATGATATTTTTGAAAACTTTCTTCGGCAATATTGTTCTAAATTATGGCAGGAATCGATTGGTAAATGTTTCAAGTCGCTAAGTGGTCTGGTTGCCGAGATGGGCCAAAAACTGCATTTTTTCGAGGTTTTTTGGCTTTTCCGGGAAATCCAGGAACTAGTCCTCGATATTGCTTTGTTGAGGAGGAGATACGACTTAAAGCTGCGGACACACATTCATCTATCCAGAAATGACGCATTATTAAACGCAATTTTTCTTTTTTTTTTTTTTTTTTTTTAAATTGCGCTAAAAATTATTTCTGTCTGCAGTCAAGGGTTCGTCGCTATATTAACATGCAAGATAGTTTCTTCATTTTAAAAAATTAGTTAGTCGACAGGGGGTAGGTAGGCTCTAGTAAAAAGAAAACTTTTTTTAATATTAGCGAGCAAACCCTATTTTTAATTAGCCTAAATTCTGTACTTCTATTTTTAATTAGCCTACATTCTGAACCGATCCCATATACAACTTTTTTTCTAAAAACATAGCTTCGCCTATTCTGGTTCTAAGTTGTGGAACAATCTTCCTAATAAAATAAAACTATCTAGATCTGAAAATATATTCAAAACTAAACTAAAACAACAATTATTTAATGACCCCCCCCCCCCCCCCCAACTGACTCATTGCAACATTTCTCATTCATCTATTATATTCTTATTTTATCTCTTTTTGTATTATAACTATGTAATATTATTTCTTTATGTATTCTTTATTTTTAGTGCTGTGTTACTACTATGTTTGTTTATTTTAAAATAGCCAATGTGAAAAAGGCCTCCGTGATTACTATTGAAAAATAAATAAATGAATAAATGAATAAATAAATAAATGAATAAATAAATAAATGAATAAATAAAACCTTTTGACAGCTTTGCCAGGAGTTTGATCTGGCCAACACCAGCAGCTCTCAGCAACACTGTGAGAACCTCTACAAGTCAGCTATCGGTGTAAGAGCAAGTGTAGAGGTCAGTGTAAGAGCAAGTGTAGAGGTCAGTGTAAGAGCTAGTGTAGAGGTCAGTGTAAGACCTAGTGTAGAGGTCAGTGTAAGAGCTAGTGTAGTAGTCAGTGTAAGACCTAGTGTAGAGGTCAGTGTAAGAGCTAGTGTACAGGTCAGTGTAAGAGCAAGTGTAGAGGTCAGTGTAAGAGCTAGTGTAGAGGTCAGTGTAAGAGCAAGTGTAGAGGTCAGTGTAAGACCTAGTGTAGAGGTCCGTGTAAGAGCTAGTGTACAGGTCAGTGTAAGAGCTAGTGTACAGGTCAGTGTAAGAGCAAGTGTAGAGGTCAGTGTAAGAGCAAGTGTAGAGGTCAGTGTAAGACCTAGTGTAGAGGTCCGTGTAAGAGCTAGTGTACAGGTCAGTGTAAGAGCTAGTGTAGAGGTCAGTGTAAGACCTAGTGTAGAGGTCACTGTAAGAGCTAGTGTAGTAGTCAGTGTAAGACCTAGTGTAGAGGTCAGTGTAAGAGCTAGTGTAGAGGTCAGTGTAAGACCTAGTGTAGAGGTCAGTGTAGGATCTAGTGTAAAAACCAGGTCCTCACTTTATTCTATGTAAAGAAATCGAAAGTGTGGAGGGGAAGGGGGGGAGTCTAATTGCTGTTTTCGAGCGATGAAATGAGATTTCCTATTGTGTATTTTTCTCAGAACAAAGAGGCTGACAGTAGTATGTTAGAAGAGAAATCTGCTTCTGCCTTCAAACCCGCCAGCAACACGAGCACCACGCCTCCAACTCTGTTCAAGCCAGTGCCGAGACAAGCCAATGAGCCGCGAGTTCCATCGGCATTTTCATCTCCGGCTACACACTTCAGACCTATCGTCATCCAAGAGGCGCAGAGGTCAGCAGGGCAGAGGTCAGAAGGGCAGAGGTCAGCAGGGGCTGACACTACTGTGGTGGCCAAGCTGAAGCAAATCAAAGAAAATCTCAGCAGGCACAGAGAGCCAGGCAAAATGGTGGACACTTCCGGTCATGTTCACGCTCAGCAGACGCAGCATTTAGATCACTACTCCATCTCAAATCAGCATTTAGATCACTACTCCCACGCGGAAGAATTGGCCTCAGCCATTGCCCAGCACTTAAAAAGTCACTTGATGCGAGCCCCGCAATCCTCTGGGCAAATCACCTCCTCATCACCACCCGCCTATGTGTTACCACAACCTTCCCAGCCCAGTCAGACTTACTTAACGACGGCCACTACAGTTCACATGTCTACAGGAAACTCACGCCATCCGCACCACACAACTGTATTCAGCACCGCAGCCATGCAGCCATCTGCAGTCTCAAACAGCAGATATCAGTTTTCTTTGCCCGGCTCTAGCAACCTTCCCCTCCCCTATACATACCTGCAAGATTCTGCCACAGGTTACTTGCTGCCCTTCCCATCCTACCCTCCGACACACCCCTCGCTGGGTGGCGCCACTCTACCTCATTACTCCACAGCCCTGGTGGAGCAAGCACTTCCTCACACAGTTTGGAACAATCAAGAACATTTTAGATTGGCCAGTGGCCACTACGGGGGTGGGAGGGAGCCAGACCTGGGCCCGGGCTACAGGGGTGGGAGGGAGCCAGACCTGGGCCCGGGCTACAGGGGTGGGAGGGAGCCAGACCTGGGCCCGGGCTACAGGGGTGGGAGGGAGCCAGACCTGGGCCCGGGCTACAGGGGTGGGAGGGAGCCAGACCAGGGCCCGGTCTCTAGGAATGAGAAATCGCTCCTACACAACAGCAAAACAGCCCACAAGACGTGGCGTGGGGTCCAGGACTCGAACACGTCCTCTCCGTCGCCGTCTAAAGACTCGGGCATTTGTTTAACAAACCCGCAATATCCCAGCGAGAGCTTGATGGACAAGCTACTTGCCAGCACACACGAGTCAGACAAGCAGGACATGCTACACGATGTTCTCAAAGTTATTCATCAAACATTTTCAGAGGATGGGATTTTAGACAATGGCTTGGATGACATAGCTTTAGGTAGGTGTCTAAAAACTATTTATTACTCATATCAATTGTTGTGGATATATCCTGTTGATAAGTTATACGATTGCTAGTGTGTGTCTGATGGCAAGGGATAGTCTTCGTATGTAAGACGTTTTGTCGAATGTAATGCTGCAATCAGATCGTTTTCCAACGGAAACCAGGTCGACTAGTACTATCAATATCTTAAATATGAATCCGTTTTCTCTATTATTCGTGTTTAATTTTTTTTCGAGGTTATCACGTACGATTTGGGTGTGTAGCAACTTAAAATGACGAGCTATGTATTGCAAAATGAACATAGTTCAATGAATGTGTGTTTGAAAGTTTTATATAGGACGGTATTAAATTGCAAAACTTCATAAGCGCAAAAAGAAATAAAAAAAATTATTACAAGTTATTATTATCCAGGCAAAAATCTAACACTTTTGTATATCAGTTTATTAATTACTCTTAATACTTGTTTTATGTATTTAGTACATTTGTAAATATTATTTTTAATGGACGACAGAATGGAATGGGATATCTTTTTCGTCAATAATAAATTATTTAATTTCACGGTAATATTTTATTAATTGGAAAATTGATTAAAATATTCAAATTTCAAAGTTTTAACGAATAGAGGTTTTAACAATGCACTTGAATACTTTTCAAACAACGAAAAACTAATTCTGAAAATTGTAATAATATTATTAGTTACTTGACCGAATTAAAGTAGTCTGCTAATTCAGGAGAAATTTCGTGTGGGGTTGTGGAGGGTGGGTGGGTATGTGTGTGTTTGCATGCTTGTGCGTGTGTGAACGAAAATTGGGGATGGACATGATGAGAGCAGTGATGTAGTGCTACTAATTAAACCATCGGATAAGTTGGTCCGTCTGTGTGTGATCTAGTGCTGCTAATTAAACCATCGAATAAGTTGGTCCGTCTGTGTGTGATCTAGTGCTGCTAATTAAACCATCGGATAAGTTGGTCCTTCTGTGTGTGATCTAGTGCTGCTAATTAAACCATCGGATAAGTTGGTCCGTCTGTGTGTGATCTAGTGCTGCTAATTAAACCATCGGATAAGTTGGTCCGTCTGTGTGTGATCTAGTGCTGCTAATTAAACCATCGGATAAGTTGGTCCGTCTGTGTGTGATCTAGTGCTGCTAATTAAACCATCGGATAAGTTGGTCCTTCTGTGTGTGATCTAGTGCTGCTAATTAAACCATCGGATAAGTTGGTCCGTCTGTGTGAAACGCAATACTAACAAGCTATTAAAATAGATCAAAGCATTTTCAATAATATAAAGAAAAGCGTGGGTCGCTGAATTCTTTTACTAGAATTTTAGAAGCAACCAACGCTTTATTTTAGCCATTTAAATAGCCATTCATCATTATAAAGAAAATTATTTAATTTCTTCTTTAAAATACATAAATCTATCTATCTATATACTACTAAAACTCAAGTTTGTTTGAATATTCATTTGTTTTATTTTTTTTGTTTGTCTGATTTGGTACTGTAAGGAAACTGCTCTATATGGGGGGCTGTAAAATAGTATGTAGGTAGAAAACAATTTTTGATTGCAGACAGACTGTTAATCACACATTTATTTAAAGACGTTAATTAATAATTTATTGATTTATTCATAGGTAGATTAACCACATTAATTTTAAAGTTTTAGAACAATGGCTTTAGTAATAGTAAAAAGATGTTATTTTACAACAATGTTTTCAATTATTTTTTCTAAGGCCTATATGTGAATGATAAGGTTGACTATCAGGACCTAGCGGGGCACAGGGTAGGTGAAGTAGAGTTCACCTGTTTCTATGTTCTCAGCATATGAAGGGATAGTGTGGTCAGCGCCATGCTCGGCCTGAATCGTTTTTTTTTTTAATACAAACATGTCTGAGACTTGGCGGGGCACTGGGCAGGTGAAGTAGAGTCTAGTAGAGTTTTTAAAATATAAAAAACGTCTTTTTGAATGTGGGGTCTGGTTATTTTGGGATGATAAGTGCTGGCAGACGTGATGTCATTTATGGATGACCCCCCGAAACCCACAGTTATCTAACTAGATAACGGGTAGTCTAGTAATTAATTATATAGACACTTGTTATTTTAAAACGTTTTCACAAGCTTCAACTTGCTTCCTCTGTCTGTCTTTCTATTGCGCTTTTGTCGTCATAGATTAAAAAGGGCTAGCGAAACTTCGAGCACTTCTAATGAACCGATTCGTTTCAAAGATTACACGTGGGCCAAGTCTTGAAGACAAGGCAATCTTAAATAAAATTTGATTTAATTGGATAACTAATTATTTTTTAATGAATTATCTAAAGTAATAATGCACTAAAATGAGAAAATAAATTATTTAAATTAAATAGATAAATATATCATAATGAACTGTTATTCAAATAACTAAAAAGAAAAGTGTGGGTTGTTATATTCTGTATTAAATACCATTACTTGAATTTATGAATAACTGTTATATTTGGACACAAAACTAAGTTTAGGGGAGCTCACGGTCTTTCATTTAAATAATCGGGGCGTTTTGCTATAAGTTTGAGCCTTAGTGGATGCAATTGTCTGTTTACGTGATCAGGTTCTATTGTGTGTTGTGTTCATGTATTCCGTTAAAGTTAAAAATTGTTTTCTTGTGGATCATGTACATGTTGCAAAGTGTATTAATTTTAATTGTTGGTTATGTCCATTTCATGACAGCCCAGTACATCTTGACCTTGTCTGGCCTGACCTTGGAGACCTTTTGTAGCGCCGTGACAGAAAAATATTTCCACTTGGTGTGGCCCTACACCACGCTCAGACAACTGTACACGGCCTCAGGAGGTCAGACGTCACGTGATACCCGGTAAGTTGCAGGCCTCAGGCCTCGAGACTAAGTTCTTGTTCAGATCTGCAAACGTTTTCCATAGTTAAGAACGTATGTCAACAAAAGGCCTATTAAATGTTAGATATTTTAGAAATGATCCATGAAGAAGCTTTACAAGCTTTATTTCAACTTGCCTCCACTGTCTGTTGTGCTTATTTCAACTTGCCTCCACTGTCTGTTGTGCTTATTTCAACTTGCCTCCACTGTCTGTTGTGCTTAATGCTCCGTCCGACATGGTCCAAACGGACGAGCGAAATTTCGACCTCTTCTACCCTGCCGATTTCTTTCAAACTTGGCACGTAGATCAAGACCGGATAATAATGCAATGTGACTTAAAATTTTACTTAGTTGAATGCTCAATTAATTTTTAAAGATATAATAGATGTTTTTAATTCTCGGTACTAATTTTATCGTTTCTATTATACGAACATTAGTTGCGTTCATTTTAAAGTATTTTTACAAGCTTTAATTTAACTCACTTTCTCTGTCTGTCGTCAGTCGTCAGTCTATTGTCAGTCTAGATCGGAACGCCCGAACGAAATTACGGGCACTTCTAACTAACAGATACGGTTCACAGTTGGCACGTGGGTCAAGACATGAAGACAATACAACACGACATTAAATTTTACTTAATTGGTTGCCTAATTAATATATTAATGAATTAATTAAAATTTTGACCAAATTAGTAGGCAGTCTTACCCAACTATTCCACACTATTATCAACGCGCCATCACGTTCATTAGGTGCGCAATGATTTTTAGTCATGCAACTCTATTGTAAATAAAATAAACCGGGAGTGATCTCCCCTAAACTTTCTTGAATATTCTTATATAACCTGGAATATAGACATGATTTTTAATTACTTAAACTTTTAAAAATAGAATAGAATCTCATAGAAAAACGAATTGCGCACCAAGCGAACGCCAAAAGAAAATGTGCATAATAGTGCGCAATATTATTAGTACTTTATAAATTTACATGCGTTTTTTTTGAGAAATCGGAAATAGCGTAAATTAGTACTTCCGGTCAACGGAAATTACTCAAAATTTGAAAGAAGGTAGAGAATTAGATCTTTTACTTACATGTGAAATTTCATTTATCTATCTGAAATAGTACTCAAGTTATAGGCTTTTGAAAAATTCAAAGTAGAAAAAGTACCACCTCCGGTTCTCGGAAATCGCTCAAAAGTTGATACGGATCAACGATTTTGATAAAATACTTATATATGAAATTTCATCAACCTAGCTGATTTGTTTGTTGCTGATTTCTGTATGTTTTGTTTTCACATCCGGGCAAGTGGCGTTCGGGCATTTGTCGCATTCGGGCAAGTGTTCATTCGGGATATCGGCCTTCGGGCAAAATGCATTCTGGCAAGCGTCTTTCGGGAAAACGTCCGGCTCCCCTCCCCACCAACCTAGATACCCACCTCCCTACCAACCTAGACACTCACCTCCCCACCAACCTAGACACTCACCTCCCTACCAACCTAGACACTCACCTCCCTACCAACCTAGACACCCACCTCCCTACCAACCTAGACACCCACCTCCCCACCAACCTAGACACCCACCTCCCCACCAACCTAGACACCCACCTCCCTACCAACCTAGACACTCACCTCCCTACCAACCTAGATACCCACCTCCCTACCAACCTAGACACCCACCACCCCACCAACCTGACACTCACCTCCCTAACAACCTAGACACCCACCTCCCTACCAACCTAGACACTCACCACCCCACCAACCTGACACTCACCTCCCTAACAACCTAGACACCCACCTCCCCACCAACCTAGACACTCACCACCCCACCAACCTGACACCCACCTCCCTAACAACCTAGACACCCACCTCCCCACCAACCTGACACTCACCTCCCTACCAACCTAGACACCCACCTCCCTACCAACCTAGACACTCACCTCCCTACCAACCTAGACACTCACCTCCCTACCAACCTAAACACCAGCCTCCCCACTTTTTCTCACCTTGATCCGCCTAATTTTGTTTTTTACATTTCCAGGTTTTCCTCCACGTCACCAGCTGGGGGCGCGGCACACAAGCACGCGGACAAGGGCCAACATCCAAACGGTTTTAAGGGAGCCAGATCAAAGAAAACATTCACACCACTCAAAACTCATGTACGGAACCACACAGCCAATCAAATTCTTCCAGCTCAATTTCCATTGGCCAATCACGTCTATCATTCAGATTCATCTTCCGAGGGCAGAGTCAGTGTGACAGAGTCGTCCAGCAGAGTCAGTGTGACAGAGTCAGCAAATAGAGTCAGTGTGGCAGAGTCGGCAAGTAGAGTCAGTGTGAATTCAAACAAATCACCCAACATTGAGGTGATGAGTGAAGCCAGACGGCGTCACACAGGTCATCCCTCGCGTCACTCTAACCACACCCTCAAGGTGGCGCCACTGAGGTCCAGCCCAGGTGTGGACCAGGCCCACACTGACCACAGACACGCCCCCTCTAGTACTGTGCTGCAGGAAGGCGATCTGGGTCAAGCTCAGCATTTGGCCCATTTACAGAACGTGCCTTCAACCGCAGGTGGTGCTAGCCACAGCACAGCTACTGGTGCTAGCCACAGCACAGCTACTGGTGCTAGCCACAGCACAGCTACTGGTGCTAGCCACAGCACAGCTACTGGTGCTAGCCACAGCACAGCTACTGGTGCTAGCCACAGCACAGCTACTGGTGCTAGCCACAGCACAGCTACTGGTGCTAGCCACAGCACAACTACTGGTGCTAGCCACAGCACAGCTACTGATGCTAGCCACAGCACAGCTACTGGTGCTAGCCACAGCACAGCTACTGGTGCTAGCCACAGCACAGCTACTGGTGCTAGCCATAACATGACTGAACTGAAATCAAGTACACACCCAATCACTCAGTCGAACTCGAAAAGTTATGAAAATAAAATTGATGAAAGAAAAATTGAAGAAAGAAAAATTGATGGTGAAGAAGAAATTGATTTGTCGACAGAAATGAGGCGGCTGGCCGCCAGCAAACCCGAGCTTTTCAAGGAGATGCCGCCTGCCCAGGTCAGGCCCCCGGCTCACAGGGCCACAAGGCCGCCTAGCCAGGTCAACGGACGCAGAACTAGCACCGAGAGACAGGAATCTCAAGACCTTCAGACGCACTTCATTCCTGGAGATTCGCACGGCAAAGCTAGGTCAACCATGAGACCAAGTTCAAGGCTGTTTCCAGCACCCGAGCAGCCAACGCGAACATTTTCTGCTGTGTATCCAGGTGTCAAGGTCGTCGACCTGACCAATCAAACGACTGCCAGGTCCAGGCCTGCAAGCAGACGGGGATCAGAGGGCAACATTCTGGACGATGTGAACATGTCCCTACTGGGCTACAGGAGACGGGGGGACGTGGTCTACCATTCAGCCATGATCCAGCTCAGCCTGACCTCAGAGGTTGATCACTTTATTCACTCGATAGTAAGTTGACGTCATCATTTCATTCATTCTATAGTCTAGTTTGTGTGTAAATATTGGCTTGAGAGTCCTTAGAGGCATAACTGGACTGTAGAATGACCAAAGGCCTAAAAATTGTACAGTAATGTGGCTACTATGGTGTGGTTGGAACTGGTCACAACATACATTAGGAAAATATTTTGGTGAAGTTTCTATACTAAAGCAAAATTTAAAAAAAAAAAAAAAACTTTATAGCAACAAGCTTTTAAATGCACTGAAAATAAGAAAATAAAACTAATTTAATTTTTTTCATAAAAGCTTTTGTCCCTAAAATATATTTTTAAAATCTCATTAGTAACAAAAGAAACCGAATTATATTTTACAAGCTTTTATTTAACTCACTTCCTCTGTCTGTCGTCAGTCGTCAGTCTGTCTAGATCGAAACGCCCGAGCGAAATTGCAGGCACTTCTAACTGACAGATACGGTTCGTAATTGGTACGCGGGTCAAAACGTGAAGACAATGCATCATGACATTCAATTTGACTTAATTGGTCGCCTGATTAATTTTTTTATGAATTAATTAAAAATTTGACCAAATCAGTAGGCAGTCCTATCCAACTACTCCACACGCGTCATCACGTTCAATAGCGCGTCATCACGTTCAATAGGTGCGCAATGGTTTTTAGTCATGCAACTCTATTGTAAATAAAACATTTAAAGTACTAAAAAAATTCATAAAAAACGTTTTAATAACAAGCTTTTATGTACTAATGCACTAAAAAGTAGAAAATAAATTTTACACTACTATTTAAATAACTATAAGAAGAGCGTGGATCTCTACCTAAATATTAGTAAAGGTATCCAATAAATACTAAAGTGAACCACGCTTTTCCTTATAGTTATTTTAATTGTAGTGTATGATTTATTTACTTTTTCGTGCATTACTACATAAAAGCTTGTTATTAAAACGTTGTTTCTTATTTTTAGTGCATTTAAAAGTTTGTTGCTATAAAGATTTTTATATTTGTTCAAGTTTCTATTTTTTTTTTAGTGATTCCTAATTTATGAAGTCAGCACAACTAAAAATACTTGCTGTAAAACACCAGCACTAGCTCGCGGTATCTACATGACGATTATCTGCCCCGTGAAAAGCAGCCGTACTTGGCCACAATTTACAGACAACAGCAAGCTGATAAAGCGAAGGATAGTTCTTAATCTTACTACCTCCCGTTAGTTTCTTATCATTTAAAAAACTATATTAGCTACCTCTTATTTTTCTCCCGGCTCTACGATTGTAAACATTCTCGTGAACCACAGCTCACCAGACCGGTCGGATGATAGCGCCTAGCTAGTTATCTCCCCTTCTGTTTCTGAATAGAGTAATCTATTGAGTGATCGCTAACATTTAATCCTGTTATGTCCACTAAGTTTCAAAACTGTTTTATTAATTGCATAACCTAACCCCTCACACAAAAGCCTTCACATACAGACATAACCCAACCCCTCACACACACATAACCCAACCTCTTGCACATACACATAACCCAGACCCTCAAACACACATAACCCAGCCCCTTACATACACACTTAAACCAACCCCTCAAACAGACATACCCCAACCCCTCACACATATACCCCAGCCCCCATACACAGACATACATACACACAGACATACAAACCATCAGCTCAAGTGCTACATGCTATACCCTGCCGTTGTATTGCAGGACGAAGAAAACCAGGCAAGTATAGAACGTCGACTCGCTAGCATCAGTCAGGAAGTTTTAGTGCTCAAACGTCAAAGGAAGAAAACTCAAAAATTTTACTCAAAACTGTCATCCAGCAAACTATCTAAAGGTGGGTACAGTCTGAATGTTGGGTCGCTACACAAGGTGGGTACAGTCTGAATGTTGGGTCACTATAGTCACATTGTCACGTGAGCTATTTATAAACATCTACTCGTTGTTGACCTCTAACCTAAAGTTTGACCTTTTCCCAGGCGATGAAAATGTCCAGGAGCAGATGTTGAAAGACATGCAAGAGAACACCAAAAAGCTGACATTCCTCCACCTGTGCCAGACTCACCTCAAGGTACGTCACGAGAACCCCAGCGGTAAACTCACGTTAGTCTGACCCAGCTAGCTCACGGTATTGATGAACTCAAGAAATATTTCTCTAGCTCACAGTATTGATGAACTCAAGAAATATTTCTCTAGCTCACGGTATTGATGAACTCAAGAAATATTTCTCTAGCTCACAGTATTGATGAACTCAAGAAATATTTCTCTAGCTCACGGTATTGATGAACTCAAGAAATATTTCTCTAGCTCACGGTATGAACTCAAGAAATATTTCTCTAGCTCACGGTATTGATGAACTCAAGAAATATTTCTCTAGCTCACGGTATTGATGAACTCAAGAAATATTTCTCTAGCTCACGGTATGAACTCAAGAAATATTTCTCTAGCTCACGGTATTGATGAACTCAAGAAATATTTCTCTAGCTCACGGTATGAACTCAAGAAATATTTCTCTAGCTCACGGTATTGATGAACTTAAGAAATATTTCTCTAGCTCACGGTATTGATGAACTCAAGAAATATTTCTCTAGCTCACAGTATTGATGAACTCAAGAAATATTTCTCTAGCTCACGGTATTGATGAACTCAAGAAATATTTCTCTAGCTCACGGTATTGATGAACTCAAGAAATATTTCTCTAGCTCACGGTATTGATGAACTCAAGAAATATTTCTGTAGCTCACGGTATTGATGAACTCAAGAAATATTTCTCTAGCTCACGGTATTGATGAACTCAAGAAATATTTCTCTAGCTCACGGTATGAATTCAAGAAATATTTCTCTAGCTCACGGTATTGATGAACTCAAGAAATATTTTTCTAGCTCCCAGTATTGATGAACTTAAGAAATATTTCTCTAGCTCCCAGTATTGATGAACTTAAGAAATATTTCTCTAGCTCCCAGTATTGATGAACTTAAGAAATATTTCTCTAGCTCACGGTATTGATGAACTCAAGAAATATTTCTCTAGCTCACGGTATTGATGAACTCAAGAAATATTTCTCTAGCTCACGGTATGAACTCAAGAAATATTTCTCTAGCTCACGGTATTGATGAACTTAAGAAATATTTCTCTAGCTCACGGTATTGATGAACTCAAGAAATATTTCTCTAGCTCACGGTATTGATGAACTCAAGAAATATTTCTCTAGCTGACGGTATGAACTCAAGAAATATTTCTCTAGCTCACGGTATGAACTCAAGAAATATTTCTCTAGCTCACGGTATGAACTCAAGAAATATTTCTCTAGCTCACGGTATTGATGAACTCAAGAAATATTTCTCTAGCTCACGGTATTGATGAACTTAAGAAATATTTCTCTAGCTCACGGTATTGATGAACTCAAGAAATATTTCTCTAGCTCACGGTGTTGATGAACTTAAGAAATATTTCTCTAGCTCACGGTATAGATGAACTTAAGAAATATTTCTCTAGCTCACGGTATTGATGAACTCAAGAAATATTTCTCTAGCTCACGGTATTGATGAACTCAAGAAATATTTCTCTAGCTCACGGTATGAACTCAAGAAATATTTCTCTAGCTCACGGTATTGATGAACTCAAGAATGATTTCTCTAGCTCACGGTATTGATGAACTCAAGAAATATTTCTCTAGCTCACGGTATTGATGAACTCAAGAAATATTTCTCTAGCTGACGGTATGAACTCAAGAAATATTTCTTTAGCTCACGGTATGAACTCAAGAAATATTTCTCTAGCTGACGGTATGAACTCAAGAAATATTTCTCTAGCTCACAGTATTGATGAACTCAAGAAATATTTCTCTAGCTCACGGTATTGATGAACTCAAGAAATATTTCTCTAGCTCACGGTATTGATGAACTTAAGAAATATTTCTCTAGCTCACGGTATGAACTCAAGAAATATTTCTCTAGCTCACGGTATTGATGAACTCAAGAAATATTTCTCTAGCACACGGTATGAATTCAAGAAATATTTCTCTAGCTCACGGTATTGATGAACTCAAGAAATATTTTTCTAGCTCCCAGTATTGATGAACTTAAGAAATATTTCTCTAGCTCCCAGTATTGATGAACTTAAGAAATATTTCTCTAGCTCCCAGTATTGATGAACTTAAGAAATATTTCTCTAGCTCACGGTATTGATGAACTCAAGAAATATTTCTCTAGCTCACGGTATTGATGAACTCAAGAAATATTTCTCTAGCTCACGGTATGAACTCAAGAAATATTTCTCTAGCTCACGGTATTGATGAACTCAAGAAATATTTCTCTAGCTCACGGTATTGATGAACTCAAGAAATATTTCTCTAGCTCACGGTATTGATGAACTCAAGAAATATTTCTCTAGCTGACGATATGAACTCAAGAAATATTTCTCTAGCTCACGGTATGAACTCAAGAAATATTTCTCTAGCTCACGGTATGAACTCAAGAAATATTTCTCTAGCTCACGGTATTGATGAACTTAAGAAATATTTCTCTAGCTCACGGTATTGATGAACTCAAGAAATATTTCTCTAGCTCACGGTATTGATGAACTTAAGAAATATTTCTCTAGCTCACGGTATTGATGAACTTAAGAAATATTTCTCTAGCTCACGGTATTGATGAACTCAAGAAATATTTCTCTAGCTCACGGTATTGATGAACTCAAGAAATATTTCTCTAGCTCACGGTATTGATGAACTTAAGAAATATTTCTCTAGCTCACGGTATTGATGAACTCAAGAAATATTTCTCTAGCTCACGGTATTGATGAACTCAAGAAATATTTCTCTAGCTCACGGTATTGATGAACTTAAGAAATATTTCTCTAGCTCACGGTATTGATGAACTTAAGAAATATTTCTCTAGCTCATGGTATGAACTCAAGAAATATTTCTCTAGCTCATGGTATGAACTCAAGAAATATTTCTCTAGCTCACAGTATTGATGAACTTAAGAAATATTTCTCTAGCTCACGGTATTGATGAACTCAAGAAATATTTCTCTAGCTCACGGTATTGATGAACTTAAGAAATATTTCTCTAGCTCACGGTATTGATGAACTTAAGAAATATTTCTCTAGCTCACGGTATGAACTCAAGAAATATTTCTCTAGCTCACGGTATTGATGAACTCAAGAAATATTTCTCTAGCTCACGGTATTGATGAACTGAAGAAATATTTCTCTAGCTCACGGTATGAACTCAAGAAATATTTCTCTAGCTCCCAGTATTGATGAACTCATGAAATATTTCTCTACTGTTTGACACAGATGCTGCTGGCTGAACTGTCTGGCCTTGAGACCTGTTTCCTGTACTCACTGAGTGCTACAGAGGGCGGCGGCGCCCTGAGCCTGGAGCCACACCCAGACAACCCATACCTACAGGTGAGATGACTTGGTGATGTCAGTGAGATGACTTGGTGATGTCAGTGAGATGACTTGGTGATGTCAGTGAGATGACTTAGTGATGTCAGTGAGATGACTTGGTGATGTCAGTGAGATGACTTAGTGATGTCAGTCTGTGAGATGACTTGGTGATGTCAGTGAGATGACTTAGTGATGTCAGTCTGTGAGATGACTTGGTGATGTCAGTGAGATGACTTGGTGATGTCAGTGAGATGACTTGGTGATGTCAGTGAGATGACTTGGTGATGTCAGTGAGATGACTTGGTGATGTCAGTGAGATGACTTGGTGATGTCAGTGTGTGAGATGACTTAGTGATGTCAGTCTGTGAGATGACTTGGTGATGTCAGTGAGATGACTTGGAGATGTCAGTGAGATGACTTGGTGATGTCAGTGAGATGACTTGGTGATGTCAGTGAGATGACTTGGTGATGTCAGTGAGATGACTTGGTGATGTCAGTGTGTCTGATGACTTGGTGATGTCAGTGAGATGACTTGGTGATGTCAGTGTGTGAGATGACTTACTGATGTCAGTCTGTGAGATGACTTGGTGATGTCAGTGAGATGACTTGGTGATGTCAGTGAGATGACTTGGTGATGTCAGTGAGATGACTTGGTGATGTCAGTGAGATGACTTGGTGATGTCAGTGAGATGACTTGGTGATGTCAGTGAGATGACTTGGTGATGTCAGTGAGATGACTTGGTGATGTCAGTGAGATAACTTGTTGATGTCAGTGTGTGAGATGACTTAGTGATGTCAGTCTGTGAGATGACTTGGTGATGTCAGTGAGATGACTTGGTGATGTCAGTGTGTGAGATGACTTAGTGATGTCAGTCTGTGAGATGACTTGGTGATGTCAGTGAGATGACTTGGTGATGTCAGTGTGTGAGATGACTTGGTGATGTCAGTGTGTGAGATGACTTGGTGATGTCAGTGTGTGAGATGACTTGGTGATGTCAGGTTGGGAGATGACTGGATAATGTTAGTTTGTGAGATGACTTGGTGATGTCAGTGTGTGAGATGACTTGGTGATGTCAGTGTGTGAGATGACTTGGTGATGTCAGTGTACTAGATGACTTGTTGATGTCAGTGTGTGAGATGACTTAGTGATGTCAGTCTGTGAGATGACTTGGTGATGTCAGTGAGATGACTTGGTGATGTCAGTGTGTGAGATGACTTAGTGATGTCAGTCTGTGAGATGACTTGGTGATGTCAGTGAGATGACTGGATAATGTTAGTTTGTGAGATGACTTGGTGATGTCAGTGTACTAGATGACTTGGTGATGTCAGTTTGTGAGATGACTTGGTGATGTCAGTGTGTGAGATGACTTGGTGATGTCAGTGTGTGAGATGACTTGTTGATGTCAGTGTGTGAGATGACTTAGTGATGTCAGTCTGTGAGATGACTTGGTGATGTCAGTGAGATGACTTGGTGATGTCAGTGTGTGAGATGACTTAGTGATGTCAGTCTGTGAGATGACTTGGTGATGTCAGTGAGATGACTGGATAATGTTAGTTTGTGAGATGACTTGGTGATGTCAGTGTACTAGATGACTTGGTGATGTCAGTTTGTGAGATGACTTGGTGATGTCAGTGTGTGAGATGACTTGGTGATGTCAGTGTGTGAGATGACTTGTTGATGTCAGTGAGATGACTTGGTGATGTCAGTGAGATGACTTGGTGATGTCAGTGAGATGACTTGGTGATGTCAGTGAGATGACTTGGTGATGTCAGTGAGATGATATGGTGATGTCAGTGAGATGACTTGGTGATGTCAGTGTGTAAGATGACTTGGTGATGTCAGTGAGATGACTTGGTGATGTCAGTGTGTGAGATGACTTGGTGATGTCACAGAGATGACTTGGTGATATCAGTGTGTGAGATGACTTGGTGATGTCAGTGTGTGAGATGACTTGGTGATGTCAGTGAGATGACTTGGTGATGTCAGTGTGTCTGATGACTTGGTGATGTCAGTGTGTGAGATGACTTGGTGATGTCAGTGAGATGACTTGGTGATGTCAGTGTGTCTGATGACTTGGTGATGTCAGTGTGTGAGATGACTTGGTGATGTCAGGTTGGGAGATGACTGGATAATGTTAGTTTGTGAGATGACTTGGTGATGTCAGTGTGTGAGATGACTTGGTGATGTCAGTGTGTGAGATGACTTGGTGATGTCAGGTTGGGAGATGACTGGATAATGTTAGTTTGTGAGATGACTTGGTGATGTCAGTGTGTGAGATGACTTGGTGATGTCAGTGAGATGACTTGGTGATGTCAGTGTGTGAGATGACTTGGTGATGTCAGTGTGTGAGATGACTTGGTGATGTCAGTGAGATGACTTGGTGATGTCAGTGAGATGACTTGGTGATGTCAGTGTGTGAGATGACTTGGTGATGTCAGTGTGTGAGATGACTTGGTGATGTCAGTGTGTAAGATGACTTGGTGATGTCAGTGAGTTGACTTGGTGATGTCAGTGAGATGACTTGGTGATGTCAGTGAGATGACTTGGTGATGTCAGTGAGATGACTTGGTGATGTCAGTGTGTGAGATGACTTGATGATGTCAGTGAGATGACTTGGTGATGTCAGTGAGATGACTTGGTGATGTCAGTGTGTCTGATGACTTGGTGATGTCAGTGTGTCTGATGACTTGGTGATGTCAGTGAGATGACTTGGTGATGTCAGTGAGATGACTTGGTGATGTCAGTGTGTGAGATGACTTGGTGATGTCAGTATGTGAGATGACTTAGTGAAATGACTTGGTGAGATGACTTGGTGATGTCAGGTTGGGAGATGACTGGATAATGTTAGTTTGTGAGATGACTTAGTGAAATGACTTGGTGAGATGACTAATGCCCCATCTCTCCCCAGTTCCGTACCATCAGCAGTCCAGAATCAGGCAGAATGTCGGTGCTACAAGCGGGGACACCGCGAGGGCTAATGGCGTATCTCTTCACGTCGTCAGTACAACTTGTTCTCACAAGCCACACACCACACACCACACCTCACGCCGCACACCACACGACACAAACCACACCACACACCACACACCGCACGCCGCACGACTCAATACAGACGTAATACGTTAACACCTTGCTATACAAACTGACCAGTCCACAAACTGACCAGTCCACTAGTACACAAACTGACCAGTCCACTAGTACACAAACTGACCAGTCCACTAGTACACAAACTGACCAGTCCACTAGTACACAAACTGACCAGTCCACTAGTACACAAACTGACCAGTCCACTAGTACACAAACTGACCAGTCCACTAGTACACAAACTGACCAGTCCACTAGTACACAAACTGACCAGTCCACTAGTACACAAACTGACCAGTCCACTAGTACACAAACTGACCAGTCCACTAGTACACAAACTGACCAGTCCACTAGTACACAAACTGACCAGTCCACTAGTACACAAACTGACCAGTCCACTAGTACACAAACTGATCAGTCCACTAGTACACAAACTGACCAGTCCACTAGTACACAAACTGACCAGTCCACTAGTACACAAACTGACCAGTCCACTAGTACACAAACTGACCAGTCCACTAGTACACAAACTGACCAGTCCACTAGTACACAAACTGACCAGTCCACTAGTACACAAACTGACCAGTCCACTAGTACACAAACTGACCAGTCCACTAGTACACTAACTGACCAGTCCACTAGTACACAAACTGACCAGTCCACTAGTACACAAACTGACCAGTCCACTAGTACACAAACTGACCAGTCCACTAGTACACAAACTGACCAGTCCACTAGTACACAAACTGACCAGTCCACTAGTACACAAACTGACCAGTCCACTAGTACACAAACTGACCAGTCCACTAGTACACAAACTGACCAGTCCACTAGTACACAAACTGACCAGTCCACTAGTACACAAACTGACCAGTCCACTAGTACACAAACTGACCAGTCCACTAGTACACAAACTGACCAGTCCACTAGTACACAAACTGACCAGTCCACTAGTACACAAACTGACCAGTCCACTAGTACACAAACTGACCAGTCCACTAGTACACAAACTGACCAGTCCACTAGTACACAAACTGACCAGTCCACTAGTACACTAACTGACCAGTCCACTAGTACACAAACTGACCAGTCCACTAGTACACAAACTGACCAGTCCACTAGTACACAAACTGACCAGTCCACTAGTACACAAACTGACCAGTCCACTAGTACACAAACTGACCAGTCCACTAGTACACAAACTGACCAGTCCACTAGTACACAAACTGACCAGTCCACTAGTACACAAACTGACCAGTCCACTAGTACACAAACTGACCAGTCCACTAGTACACAAACTGACCAGTCCACTAGTACACAAACTGACCAGTCCACTAGTACACAAACTGACCAGTCCACTAGTACACAAACTGACCAGTCCACTAGTACATAAACTGACCAGTCCACTAGTACACAAACTGATCAGTCCACTAGTACACAAACTGACCAGTCCACTAGTACACAAACTGATCAGTCCACTAGTACACAAACTGACCAGTCCACTAGTACACAAACTGACCAGTCCACTAGTACACAAACTGACCAGTCCACTAGTACACAAACTGACCAGTCCACTAGTACACAAACTGACCAGTCCACTAGTACATAAACTGACCAGTCCACTAGTACACAAACTGATCAGTCCACTAGTACACAAACTGACCAGTCCACTAGTACACAAACTGATCAGTCCACTAGTACACAAACTGACCAGTCCACTAGTACACAAACTGACCAGTCCACTAGTACACAAACTGACCAGTCCACTAGTACATAAACTGACCAGTCCACTAGTACACAAACTGATCAGTCCACTAGTACACAAACTGACCAGTCCACTAGTACACAAACTGACCAGTCCACTAGTACACAAACTGACCAGTCCACAAACTGACCAGTCCACTAGTACACAAACTGACCAGTCCACTAGTACACAAACTGACCAGTCCACTAGTACACAAACTGACCAGTCCACTAGTACACAAACTGACCAGTCCACTAGTACATAAACTGACCAGTCCACTAGTACACAAACTGATCAGTCCACTAGTACACAAACTGACCAGTCCACTAGTACACAAACTGACCAGTCCACTAGTACACAAACTGACCAGTCCACTAGTACACAAACTGACCAGTCCACAAACTGACCAGTCCACTAGTACACAAACTGACCAGTCCACTAGTACACAAACTGACCAGTCCACTAGTACACAAACTGACCAGTCCACTAGTACACAAACTGACCAGTCCACTAGTACACAAACTGACCAGTCCACTAGTACACAAACTGACCAGTCCACTAGTACACAAACTGACCAGTCCACTAGTACACAAACTGACCAGTCCACTAGTACACAAACTGACCAGTCCACTAGTACACAAACTGACCAGTCCACTAGTACACAAACTGACCAGTCCACTAGTACACAAACTGACCAGTCCACTAGTACACAAACTGACCAGTCCACTAGTACACAAACTGACCAGTCCACTAGTACACAAACTGACCAGTCCACTAGTACACAAACTGACCAGTCCACTAGTACACAAACTGACCAGTCCACTAGTACACAAACTGACCAGTCCACTAGTACACTAACTGACCAGTCCACTAGTACACAAACTGACCAGTCCACTAGTACACTAACTGACCAGTCCACTAGTACACTAACTGACCAGTCCACTTATTTCTGCACCAGGTCAGCACTGAGTAACGGTTTTATCCACCAGTTCCTGATGTGCTACAGATATATTTTAACCGCTGATCAGCTGCTTCAGTTTATCCTGGAGAAATATTACTCCACTCTAAGGTGACAAATCATCTCAGCAAGTTTCCTTCAATCACAAGCTTTCATTTTTCTTGCTTCCTCGCGCTTCCGCATGGCTCGAACGGGCGAGCGAAAATAAAAAATTAATTGTTCTCTAAATAAATAATAATGAACCATTAAAAAAGAAAAGTGTAGGTAACTATATTATGTATTGAGTAGCTTTAAGCCTTCTCTAATATGACAGTGACCTAATGTGACTGTAACCTAATGTGACAGTGACCTAATGTGACAGTGACCTAATGTGACTGTGACCTAATGTGACAGTGACCTAATGTGACTGTGACCTAATGTGACAGTGACCTAATGTGACTGTGACCTAATGTGACTGTGACCTAATGTGAATGTGACCTATGTGCATGTGTTCTGTGACAATGACCTAATGTGACCAAATGTCACCATCCTGCAGCCAGCCAAAAGACGCCAACATCCAGCGAGTAAGACGGAGGTCTCTGGACCTGCTGACCTTTTGGCTGGAGGGCTATTTCTCCGTGGACTTCAAGGCCAACCCCAAGCTCATCAAGCAATTGGCAGATTTTGTTCAGCAGCAGGTTAGTATATCCATGCGCAGGTTGGTGCATACAGGCGCAGGTTGGTGCATACAGGCGCAGGTTGGTGCATACAGGCGCAGGTTGGTGCATACACATACAGGCGCAGGTTGGTGCATACACATACAGGCGCAGGTTGGTACATACACATACAGGCGCAGGTTAGTACATCCATGCGCAGGTTGGTGCATACAGGCGCAGGTTGGTACATACAGGCGCAGGTTGGTACATACAGGCGCAGGCTGGTACATACAGGCGCAGGTTGGTACATACAGGCGCAGGCTGGTACATACAGGCGCAGGTTGGTACATACAGGCGCAGGTTGGTGCATACAGGCGCAGGTTGGTGCATACAGGCGCAGGTTGTTATATACAGGCGCAGGTTGGTGCATACAGGCGCAGGTTGGTGCATACAGGCGCAGGTTGTTATATACAGGCGCAGGTTGGTGCATACAGGCGCAGGTTGGTGCATACAGGCGCAGGTTGTTATATACAGGCGCAGGTTGGTGCATACAGGCGCAGGTTGGTACATACAGGCGCAGGTTGGTGCATACAGGCGCAGGCTGGTACATACAGGCGCAGGTTGTTATATACAGGCGCAGGTTGGTGCATACAGGCGCAGGTTGGTACATACAGGCGCAGGTTGGTACATACAGGCGCAGGTTGGTGCATACAGGCGCAGGTTGGTGCATACAGGCGCAGGCTGGTACATACAGGCGCAGGTTGGTGCATACACATACAGGCGCAGGTTGGTGCATACACATACAGGCGCAGGTTGGTGCATACACATACAGGCGCAGGCTGGTACATACACATACAGGCGCAGGTTGGTACATACAGGCGCAGGTTGGTGCATACAGGCGCAGGTTGGTGCATACACATACAGGCGCAGGCTGGTACATACACATACAGGCGCAGGTTAGTGCATACAGGCGCAGGTTGGTACATACACATACAGGCGCAGGTTGGTACATATAATAGAATTTTTGGAGAATCTTTTTTAAATTATAAAACAAGTTAAAGATGTTTGACTTTACTACCATCAAAGATGTTTGACTTTACTTCATCAAAGATGTTTGACTTTACTATCATGTTTGATGTTTCCATGAGCGCAGGTAGATGAGAAGGCCGAAGGGGCAGACAACCTGCAGAGTTTGATGGCCGCCTGCACCAGGGGCGACAACTGTGAGCTGATGCTCATGACGGAGATGGACGAGGACCAGGAGGAGGAGCACGTTTATTTCCTGCACCTAACCACACCTAAGAGGGTAACACATCAGTCCACACCTCACCACACCTCACCACACCTCACCACACCTAAGAGGGTAACACATCAGTCCACACCTCACCACACCTCACCACACCTCACCACACCTAAGAGGGTAAAACATCAGTCCACACCTCACCACACCTCACCACACCTAAGAGGGTAACTCATCAGTCCACACCTCACCACACCTCACCACACCTAAGAGGGTAACTCATCAGTCCACACCTCACCACACCTAAGAGGGTAACTCATCAGTCCACACCTCACCACACCTCACCACACCTAAGAGGGTAAAACATCAGTCCACACCTCACCACACCTCACCACACCTAAGAGGGTAACTCATCAGTCCACACCTCACCACACCTCACCACACCTAAGAGGGTAACTCATCAGTCCACACCTCACCACACCTAAGAGGGTAACTCATCAGTCCACACCTCACCACACCTCACCACACCTAAGAGGGTAAAACATCAGCCCACACCACACCTCACCACACCACACCTCACCACACCTCGCCACACATAAGAGGGTACACATCAGCCCACACCGTACCACATTTTGCCACACCACACCTCGCCACACCACACCTCGCCACACCACACCTCGCCACACCACACCTCGCCACACATAAGAGGGTAACACATCAGCCCACACCACACCACACCTCGCCACACCACACCTCGCCACACCACACCTCGCCACACATAAGAGGGTAACACATCAGCCCACACCACACCACACCACACCACACCTCGCCACACCACACCTCGCCACACATAAGAGGGTAACACATCACACCTCACGACATCACATTATACCTCGACACATCTTAAAACGTAACATATCAGACCACACCACACCTCTCCACACCTAAGAGGGTAACACACCTCACCACACCTAAGAGGGTACCACATCAGTCAACACCACACCACACCTCACCACACCTAAGACGGTACCACATCAAACCACACCACACCTCGCCACACCACACCACACCTCAACACACCTAAGAGAGTAACACATCAATCCACACCTCGACACACCACACCACACCTCGCCACACCACACCTCGCCACACCATACCACACCTCGACACACCACACCACACCTCGCCACACCACACCACACCTCGCCACACCACACCACACCTCACCACACCTAAGAGAGTAACACATCAATCCACACCTCGACACACCACACCACACCTCGCCACACCACACCTCGCCACACCATACCACACCTCGACACACCACACCACACCTCGCCACACCACACCACACCTCGACACACCACACCACACCTCGACACACCACACCTCGACACACCACACCACACCACACCTCCGCATACCACACCATACCTCGCCACACCACACCATACCACACCTCACCACACCTTAGAGGGTAACCCATCAGCCCACACCTCACCACGCCACACCACACCTCGCCACTCCTCACCACACCTCACCACACTCAAGAGGGTAACACATCAGTCCACACTACACCACACCTCACCACACCTAAGACGGTACCACATCAAACCACACCACACCTCGCGACACCACACCTCACCTAAGAGGGTACACATCAGTCCGCACCTCTCCACACAAAACCACGCCTATAAAATAATTAGTTTTAAACAAACCTAGAAAATAATTATCTTTAAACAAACCAACAAAATAATTAGTTCTAATCAAACCTACAAAATAAATAGCTCTAAACAAACATAGATAGAAAATTCAGTAAAAACGTTTTAATAACAAGCTTTTTATGTAATAATGCACTAAAAAGTAGAAAATAAATTATACTCTACTATTTAAATAACTATAGAGCAAAGCGCGGGTCACTTTAGTACCTATTGGATACTTTTACTAATATTTAGGAAGAGACCCACGTTTTTCTTTATAGTTATTTAAATAGTAGTGTATAATTTTTTTCTACTTTTTAGTGCATTATTACATAAAAGCTTGTTACTAAAACCTTTTTTCTGAATTTTTTCAGTACTTTAAATTTTCTAAATTTATAATAGAGTTGCATGACTAAAAACCATTGCGCACCTAATGAACGTGATGACGCGTGTATAATAGTGCGGACTAGTTGGATGAGACAGCCTACTAATTTGGACAAATTCTTAATTATATTATTCATAAAAATTAATTAGACATCCAATGAATTTAAATTTAATGTCATGTTGCATTGTCTTCGTGTCTTGACCCACATGACAACTTTGGACCGTTTCTGTCAGTTAGAAGTGCCCGAATTTTTGGTCAGGCGTTTCGATCTAGACAGACTGACGACAGACAGAGGAAGCAAGTTAAATAAAAGCTGTTGAAAATTAGCTCTAAACAAACCTACAAAATAATTAGCTCTAAACAAAGCTACAAAGATTAGTTTTAATCAAGGCAAAAAATAGGCCCAATGGTGTGGGGGTGTCTGCCCATCTACCTCTAGGGACTGTAAATTATCGGTTGACAGCGCAACCTTGGCTAGACGCCAGTAGCGATGGCCTAACATATTGACTCTACTTCATCTACGGTTCTTTACGTCTGTATGATGAACTTTGACCACAAGCATACATTGGTCGGGTTGAATGAACTTTGACCACAAGCATACATTGGTCGGGTTGAATGAACTTTGACCACAAGCATACATTGGTCGGGTTGAATGAACTTTGACCACAAGCATACATTGGTCGGGTTGAATGAACTTTGACCACAAGCATACATTGGTCGGGTTGAATGAACTTTGACCACAAGCATACATTGGTCGGGTTGAATGAACTTTGGTCACTAGACAGTCTAACAGTGACCGTTGACCTCTGGGTATGGCCATTAGACAAAGACTAACAATGGCCATTAGACAAAGACTAATGGCCATGAGACAAAGACTAACAATGGCCATGAGACAAAGACTAACAATGGCCATGAGACAAAGACTAACAATTGCCATTAGGCAAAGAGTAATGGCCATTAGACAAAGACTAATAATGACAATGAGACAAAGACTGACAATCTAAAAACTAACACTATCATGGAGCCATTTTTTTCACCATTTTTCTAGTCTAACAACCAGTGGCAACTAGAGGTAACTTCTGTTGTTTTCTTGTTTTTATGTGTTGTCTACTAACACCTTGCAGCTCACTGTTTGTTGTTCTCACACCCTCACACTTTCTCACTCTCACACCCTCTCACTCTCACACCCTCACACTCTCACACCCTCACATTCTCATACCCACACATTTTCTCACTCTCACACCCTCACACTTTCTCATTCTCACACCCTCGCACTCTCACACCCTTACACTCTCACATCCTCACATCTTCACACCCCCACACACTCACACCATCAGACATACCCTTACACCATCACACCCTCACACCCCCACACACTCACACCCCCACACCCCACATCCTCACCCTCACACCCCCACACCATCACACACACACTCACACCATCACACACATCCTCACACCATCACACCCTCAGACCCCCACATCCTCACACCCTCACACCCTACATTCATACCCTCACACCCCCACACACTCACACCATCATACACACCCTCACACCCCCACATCTTCACACCCCCACACACTCACACCATCATACACACCCTCACACACCCACATCTTCACACCCCCACACACTCACACCATCACACACCCTCACACCCTCACACTCTCAGACCCCCACACCCTCACACCCCCACACACTCACACTCTAACCTCCAGCTTTAACCTTCTCGTGTTCACTGCTTTAAGTCAATGAGTGCCCAATGCTGTGTGTTTAAGTCTTATTATTTATTTCGCTTATTGTTCCAAAAGTTGCCAAGAAATGTTAGAAATTCCTCCGATAATTTTTTTTCTATGTTGTTTAAGAGTAGTCTGTAGTAGCTGGGGGGGGGGGGGAGGGGGGGGGGCAATGTTCGTAAATAAGTTTGTCAAAAATTCAATAAAAGAACTAAATAAAATGTTAAACTTTAATAAGTTTGTAAAAAAGTCTATTATTGGACATCTCATTTACGATCTAGTGAAAATACATTTTGTAACCAGATACTTTGATACTGTTACATTTTGTAACCAGATACTTTGATACTGTTACATTTTGTAACCAGATACTTTGATACTGTTACATTTTGTAACCAGATACTTTGATACTGTTACATTTTGTAACCAGATATTTTGATACTGTTACATTTTGTAACCAGATACTTTGATACTGTTACATTTTGTAAACAGATACTTTGATACTGTTACATTTTGTAAACAGATACTTTGATACTGTTACATTTTGTAACCAGATACTTTGATACTGTTACATTTTGTAACCAGATACTTTGATACTGTTACATTTTGTAACCAGATACTTTGATACTGTTACATTTTGTAAACAGATACTTTGATACTGTTACATTTTGTAACCAGATACTTTGATACTGTTACATTTTGTAAACAGATACTTTGCTACTGTTACATTTTGTAACCAGATACTTTGCTACTGTTACATTTTGTAACCAGATACTTTGATACTGTTACATTTTGTAACCAGATACTTTGCTACTGTTACATTTTGTAAACAGATACTTTGCTACTGTAAGCTTTTAATCAGCTCCCAGCCGTCTGTGTGTGGGTATGATGCAAATCTCGTCACTCAACTCCGACACTCTTTTATCCCAGTGAATTCTACGGTAGTACTGGTGTCCACCTCTTTTATCCCAGTGAATTCTACGGTCCTACTGGTGTCCACCTCTGAAGAAAGGATGGAATTTAAAATTAGGACTAACATTTGTTTCGAAAACTAAAAGATGACCTTACTGTTTTAATCCCTTTTAATTGATGATTGCTAAAAAGTAGAGATTAAAATAAAAAAAAATTTAAAACTTTATAACAATAAGCATTTAAATAAACTAAACTGTATTGATTGTACTTTTGAAATCTCTAACATGCTGTAGCCAAACATGCTTTTACTAAACTATGCAAGTCTATTTTCAGTGCAATTAAAAAGTATTATTATATGAATTGTTAAATATGTTTTTTATCTCAATTTCAATTTAGAAATGCACAAATTAAGTATTAACAGAGGCGTAGCAAGGAGCTGGGGTGGGGCATTCACCCCGGGCGCCAACCCAAAGGGGCGCCGAAAGGAGTAGAAAAAAATAAAAACTCATTTTATGCTGATGTGTTAAATTATACGCAAATTATGTCACCAAAGCAAAAAAACTAGTGGCTGCTAAAAGCGCCACCTACCTAATCAAGCACATTTAATAAAACCATTTAGGCTTCTAACTTACAGAGACCGTAACATGCTAGGAAGCGGGACCCTTCGTGTTTTACTTGTTTAGCTTTTAAGATTAAAGTAAAAAAAAAATTATTAAATAGAATATTGTGATTTATTTGACAGAAATTAATGTTATATGTTACAGATTATAGTATTCTATTAATAGAGTGTGAGGGGTCATCCATTAATGACGTCCACAAAAATTTGGAATTTTAGACCCACCCTCCTCTGTCCACATGCCTCCTTTTTCGACGAACTTTCCCCCCCCCCCCCCCCCAATGGTGGACGTTCACACTCAACCATGCTGCCAAATTACTAATTCATTGACATGTAGTGTGTGCCTTGCTATAAATGAATAATGTAATATAGGAATTTGAAAATTTCGGTAACATCTCTCACCACGCCTAAAGATTAAAAGTAGAGGCCGGAAAGTGTTGAAAAAAATAAATATATTTTAAACTACTTAGTATAAATTAAGATGATAAGCGTTTGCTTTATTTTAATGTTTTTTTTTTGCCACACCGAAAAAAAATGCAAGGTATTACATTTTATTAATATTTATTTTTGACACAAAATAATGATGTAGGCCTACTATTTGGTTGTACTATCTATCAAGGCTTAGGTCTAGATCTAACTGTAATTTAAACTTATTCTTCAATTCTCTTAAATGTTTAAAGAAAAACTTGAAATACCATGAACTATCGTAGAAAATTGCCGACTGTCTTCCCCCCCTCTCGCTTGTAAAAAAATTTGTCACTTTTTAACTTAGGCGGGCTGTATACTGTTACGTTTCTGATACATTTATTCACCCGTTGAGCTGGTGACTTTCAACACGAGAAGTGCTGATTTCATTGATACATTTTAAATGCACAATTTTTTTAAATGCACGTATTTTGATGTTAAATTCAGCATGTGGACGTCCACCTTGTCCCCCCACCCAGTCCACAAAAGTCGATTTTGTTTGGACGCCCTGTGGACGCCATAAATGGATGACCCTAACGTTTTATCTGACTTCAACAGATTTTTTTTTATGTTTTATTATTTCAATTCAGTCATGAAATGTATCAATGCTATCAGTCATGAAATGTATCAATACTATCAGTCATGAAATGTATTAATGCTATCAGTCATGAAATGTATCAATACTATTTATCACCAAAACAAATGTTTTCTGGCTGACGTAGTTGAATGTAGCATATTAGCATCACACTTGCCTTCACACTGAGTAGGTGGGTCAGTAGCTTCACTAAAGCAATGAGTTGTGTCTGCTTCTGTTTGCAACTAAATTAAACTTTGATTTAACCTCAGTAACCATTTTTTTATTTTTTTTTACCAGCTTACATTATCAACATCCCACCCAGTAAGACATTTTTCTAACAAATGAAACACACGATCTCAGGAACCTTCAACTCCCAGCATTATCTTTTATTTTCCAGTGGGACAGTTTTAGATCCCTGCTCAAAAATTTTATCCTTTTATTTTCCAGTGGGACAGTTTTAGATCCCTGCTCAAAAGTTTTATCCTTTTATTTTCCAGTGGGACAGTTTTAGATCCCTGCTCAAAAATTTTATCCTTTTATTTTCCAGTGGGACAGTTTTAGATCCCTGCTCAAAAATGTTATCCTTTTATTTTCCAGTGGGACAGTTTTAGATCCCTGCTCAAAAATTCTAAGACCGAGAAGATGAACTTTGGAGTCATTTCTAGAAGAACCAACTCTGTGCCCAAACTGAGTGGGGGTCAGAGTGGGGGTCAGAGTGGGGGTCATTTCTCCCTGAGTGACTGTCCACCTCACAACCTTGCTGAGCAGCTATGTCTCATAGAGCAGGTACAACATCGTGGTGTCCGTCTGTTGAGGTGTGTGATGTGGTGTCTGTCTGTTGAGAGGTGTGTGGTGTGGTGTCTGTCTGTTGAGAGGTGTGTGGTGTGGTGTCTGTCTGTTGAGAGGTGTGTGGTGTGGTGTGGTGTTGTGCAGTGTGGTGTACATCTATTGAGAGGTGTGTGGTGTGGTGTCTGTTGAGGGGTGTTGTGTGGTGTCTGTCTGTTGAGAGGTGTGTGGTGTGGTGTGGTGTTGTGCAGTGTGGTGTACGTCTGTTGAGAGGTGTGTGGTGTGGTGTCTGTCTGTTGAGAGGTGTGTGGTGTGGTGTCCGTCTGTTGAGAGGTGTGTGGTGTCGTGTCTGTCTGTTGAGAGGTGTGTGGTGTGGTGTCTATTGAGGGGTGTTGTGTGGTGTCTGTCTGTTGAGATGTGTGTGGTGTGGTGTCCGTCTGTTGAGAGGTGTGTGGTGTGGTGTCTGTCTGTTGAGAGGTGTGTGGTGTGGTGTCTGATGAGGGGTGTTGTGTGGTGTGGTGTTGTGCAGTGTGGTGTACATCTATTGAGAGGTGTGTGGTGTGGTGTCTGTTGAGGGGTGTTGTGTGGTGTGGTGTTGTGCAGTGTGGTGTACATCTATTGAGAGGTGTGTAGTGTCTGTCTGTTGAGAGGTGTGTGGTGTGGTGTCTGTCTGTTGAGAGGTGTGTGGTGTGGTGTGGTGTTGTGCACTGTGGTGTACATCTATTGAGAGGCTTGGGCAGTGAACTAACAGAAAAGTTCACGTTTACCTCCTCAGGATTTGTTCAGAAAATGTCACCCAGTTCATTTTTTGAACTCACAGTTCCATGGGGTGGGTGTGGCGCTTTCTATGCCAGGGCTACGAACTCCATCTATGACCAGGTGAGTTGATGGTCATTTGATCATATGATGGTCAGGTGACCAGGTGAGTTGATGGTCATTTGACCAGGTGAGTTGATGGTCAGTTGATCAAATGATGGTCAGGTGACCAGGTGAGTTGATGGTCATTTGATCATGTGACCTACTTAGGTCTTATTTTTTAAGTTTGACTTTTATTGCTCAACCATGAGTGACCTGTGGTGCAACCACCGGTACTTTTCCATAGTTCCAAGAAAGACATATACCCAGTACTTTTCCATCACGAGTGGTGGTGCAATACTTTTATACTTTCGATTGGTTGATTCGGACATCGGAGGTGTCCCAACCAATAGTCTTATGTTTTGAAGGTGACCTCCCATGTTGCCTCAGGTGTCAAATAAGCTGCGCACACTTTTCTGAAGGCAGAACCGACCGCAGCAGTCCATAGCAGTAGTCAGACCAGACATCTTTGAGAGAGAAAGCCTTGAGTGTCGCTATTTTGTAGCCTATAGTTTTTAAGCAGCATTTTTCCCTTATTACTTGTGGTTTTAAGTAATACTTTGTGCTTTAAGTAGTGTCGTATAAGCTATGGTGATTTTCTTGAGTGCCATATCCTGTGATAGTGTAACATAGTGTTTTTTCCTCAAATAGTAAGTTGGGTTTTTGTTATTTTACTCATTCATTTTATTCTGTATAAAGCTAGAGTCTTATCTTGAATTTGTACACATATTAAAAGTTATATATGGATTAAATGTGTTGTTGGTATCAGGAGTTCATCGAGTGTATCCCCTAGACGTTAAGTAAGTGTCCTCGTTAACTGTTGTGCTAGCTACCATTTATAGGGCTTTAAGCCATCTGTGTATAACCATCTAAACGAACCCGGGTACGTTCGCCAGCTATCTGGCTGATAGAGTGGTGTTTCGTAATAAAAGTGGGGGCTTGTCCGGGATTTTCTGATTGGGTTTCCCGGCCAACTGACAGTTCGTGCAACGTTTACAGTAACGCGACACATCATTTCTCATTTTCGGCCAAAAAACAGTTCCTTGATCTTCGCCATTGTTTTCGTGACCCCTGGATGCGCTGACATCGGGTTGTCATGGGCCAGTTTCAGGATTTCTTGCCGATAAGGTGGAGGGACCCACAGTTGGTTTTTTCCCAACCATGGTTCGGCAGGTGAGGCAGTCATTGGTAAAACACGACGGAAGATCAGGTCGTTCGCGGTGAAATACTCCCCATCGTCAGCTGAGAGGGATTTCTCGACCACCGATTGGAGTTCTGCGTCGTCTTGTTGAGCCTTAACGATGTCATCATGAGATATCCTCAGAGGCAATTCCATGAATGGACCCTCTAGAGGCATAGGTTCCAGTTTGGGAGCTGGATTTCCTGATGATGATTCGTGTGGATCAGTCGCTGTATCAGCCAACTGTTTGGTCTGGCTTCTTGTCACCACACATGCAGGATACAGTTCATTATCATCATATGGAACTGTTGACAACGGGTTTTGAACCGTATGGGGGTAGACTTTGCTTCCCGCTAAGTCGTTCCCTAGGAGCAGGTGCACTCCTGGTACAGGGATACTTTCGATCACCCCTAGGATGACCTCTCCTTGGACAAGATGATCTTTCAGGTTAAACTTGTGCAAAGGTACTACAGCGGGTTCTGACCCCACTCCTTGAATAATGGTAACATTCCCGGTGTTCGTCTCCGGCGTAATGTCCATTGAGTCCTTCAATAGAAGCGACTGTGAAGCCCCTGTGTCTCTCAGGACATTTATGTTCCGCTTTGACGACGGATCGCCAGGGTTGCTAATGACAGCTTCTGCAAGGAACGATGAGAAGCCAACCTTTCTCGATCCCTCGAGATCGGTTGCCTCTGAAGAAACTGGTCGGTGGAGTGGACAGTCAAAAGATGACTGAACATATGTGGTGGGAACTTGATTCTTTTCCTGTGGACACTTAGGGTTAGTGTCATTCCGAAGAGTCGAGTTCAAATTTGAACTGGCTGCCTGATGGAGGAGAGAGTTATGCGCTGATGTACGCACAACCTCTCTGTTGACTTGATGCCGCTTATAACAGTCCTTTATGAGATGTCCAGGTTTCTTACAGTATTGGCATACTGCTCGTCGACTGGTGGTGGTTCTGGGCCTCTCTATTGACTGGAGCGACTTCAGAGATTGGCCAACAGGAAAACTGTTGCCAACAAGGGGGAGTACAGGATTGAGGCGGTTACTTGACACTTGTGGTCTTTTATGAACCAGCATGTATGTGTCTGCCGACTCAGCAGCCTTCTTGATGTCGACTATCCTATTATCGAGGATATGTAGACGGATTTCTTCGGGTAGGGAATTCAGAAATTCTTCCCTCAGGACCAGAGATTTGAGTTTTTCAAACTCTGTGACTTCTTCTGAGTTGATGGTCATTTGACCAGGTGAGTTGATGGTCAGTTGATCAGGTGAGTTGATGGTCAGTTGACCAGATGAGTTAATGGTCAGGTGACCAGGTGAGTTGATGGTCAGTTGACCAGGTGAGTTGATGGTCATTTGATCAAATGATGGTCAGTTGATCAGGTGAGTTGATGGTCAGTTGACCAGATGAGTTGATGGTCAGTTGACCAGGTGAGTTGATTGTCAGTTGATCAAATGATGGTCAGTTGATCAGGTGAGTTGATGGTCATTTGACCAGGCGAGTTGATGGTCAGTTGATCAACTGACCATCAACTCACCTGGTCAACTGATGGTCAGTTGATCAATTGATAGTCAGGTGACCAGGTGAGTTGATGGTCAGGTGAGTTGGTGAGTTGATGAACATTTTAATAAACTGATGGTCATTGTCCATAGGTCTGATTGTCATAAGCTGTTTTCTTCTATTTTGTTTTTAGAAAATCTGAATCCGCCTCTGGGCAGAAGAAAGGGCTGTTTGTAGGGGACCCCGTGACGGGCTCCGAGATACTTGCCATGATTTCTCACTCACAAGAGCTGGCCCATTGGGTCTCGGCTGAAATTTTAAGCTGCGGCACAAATAAGGTGAGACATTGTTGCAGCCCCACGTCCGCTGCTCGGTGACCTGACACGTCTGCTCCTAGGTGACCTGAAACTGGACATGTCTGTAACACCATGTGGTTAAAACATTTCTCCCATCAAACTTTAAATCAAAACATTTCTCCCATCAAACTTTAAATCAAAACATTTCTCCCATCAAACTTTGAATCAAAACATTTCTCCCATCAAACTTTGAATCAAAACATTTCTCCCATCAAACTTTGAATCAAAACATTTCTCCCATCAAACTTTGTATTAAAACATTTCTCCCATCAAACTTTCAATTAAAAAATTTCTCCCATCAAACTTTGTATTAAGACATTTCTCCCATCAAACTTTGAATCAAAACATTTCTCCCATCAAACTTTGAATCAAAACATTTCTCCCATCAAACTTTGAATCCTCAGACTCAGTCGGTGCTGGTCATCAAGTTTCTGAGCGTGGCTAAGATGTGCTTGAATGTCAGGAACTTTGCCAGCGCTCTGTCCATCCTGGATGGCCTCGAGAACCTGGTGGTCAGACAGCTGGCCGTCTGGAAGAATATTCCAGCCAAGTATCTGGCATATATGGACGAACTAACCAATGTCAAGGTTTCTCAGTTGTTAATCACAAAAATAAAAAAATATTTTTTTTAAACAAACAAATAAATATTGATATTCGTAAGTTTCAGTTTTTTATTAGATGTAATACTGGCAGGCTGTACTGTAAGTGTAGACAACAGTTAGCAGGGGCATAGGCAGTATACGGTTACGAGGTCCACCATTCAAAGATTTGATTGTCATACAAACCACTCTTTCTAAAGAGTGGTTGCTTTGTTTCAAGAAAAATCTGTGGCTAAAGTTTGATTATTTTTCAGATGAAATTAAAAAGTGAGGCCCTGTGGCTGATGTCGGAGAAGGACTGCCACATCTACCCTTGCATTCCCAGCATCCTCTACTCCCTGCTACAGCTGCAACAGCTGGAGATTGGAAGCTTCACGCTGGCTAACGGCATGTACAAGTGGGACAAGATACGGTCAGTGACATTTAGGGCAGCTAATGACATGATGGGCAGTGACATTTGGGGCAGCTAATGGCATGATGTTCAGTGACATTTAGGGCAGCTAATGGCATGATGGTCAGTGACATTTAGGGCAGCTAATGACATGAGGGGCAGTGACATTTAGGACATCTAATGACATGATGGTCAGTGACATTTAGGGCAGCTAATGACATGATGGTCGGTGACATTTAGGGCAGCTAATGACATGATGGTCGGTGACATTTAGGGCAGCTAATGACATGATGGTCAGTGACATTTAGGGCAGCTAATGACATGATGGTCGGTGACATTTAGGGCAGCTAATGACATGAGGGTCAGTGACATTTAGGGCAGCTAATGACAAGATGGTCAGTGACATTTAGGGCAGCTAATGACATGAGGGTCAGTGACATTTAGGACAGCTAATGACATGATGGTCAGTGACATTTAGGGCAGCTAATGAAATGAGGGTCAGTGACATTTAGGACAGCTAATAACATGATGGTCAGTGACATTTAGGACAGTTGGGGGGATGTCAAAGGTGTAAATGACACTTGACTTCCTGGTACCTTTACTACCATTGTGCTGCTCTCTACAGGTCTATATGTGCTGCTCTCTACAGGTCTATATGTGCTGCTCTCTACAGGTCTATATGTGTCCTCTACAGGTCTATATGTGAAGCGGTGGATCAGTTCCGGATATTTCGAGACCACGAGTACGGTTTCCAGCCTGACCTTGACCTACAGATGGCGCTACAGCGCAGCCTGAGCGAGTACAGTGACCGTGACCTCCACGCGGTGGCGGCGGTTCAAGGCAACAATTTCAGCCGGCATTCCGGCTCTTTAGCCGGAACTTTAAGGAAAGTCAAGGACAAACTTTATCAAAAGAAAAAGTAACAGTTACATTGTGTCAAGGACAAACTTTATCAAAAGAAAAAGTAACAGTTACATTGTGTCAAGGACAAACTTTATCAAAAGAAAAAGTAACAGTTACATTGTGTCAAGGACAAACTTTATCAAAAGAAAAAGTAACAGTTACATTGTGTCAAGGACAAACTTTATCAAAAGAAAAAGTAACAGTTACATTGTGTCAAGGACAAACTTTATCAAAAGAAAAAGTAACAGCTAAATTGTGTCAAGGACAAACTTTATCAAAAGAAAAAGTAACAGTTACATTGTGTCAAATTGTAACAAAAAATAAATCCAATAAAGATGAGCGGAATGAATGTGAGTTGATGAGCAGTTTGCCCATGTGTGAATGTGTAAATAGCTTGAATCCATTGAGTCACGTGCTTTACGCAGACGTGGGCCACGTCGTTTGTACAGAACATCAGAAAAAAGTGGCACTAAGGTTTTTTATTCAGTGACGTCAATGGGATACATCAAGTTGAGTTTTTTAAATTAATATTCTGTTCTGTGCTTGCATGTATCAAAATGTTAAAAACTGTGATATATTTATTATCTTCTATATACAATATTGGCATAAGATTGTCTGTTATGCCTAATATAATAATATCAACCTCATATACTGTTTACTCATTTTGACTTGAATAAATCAAATATACACTTTATAGGCCTACTTTGTGCGAGTTTTTTTCTGGCACTATTTTGTTTCCTAATGATGCTCACCCTCATGCAAGGGTGGAACTATCATACCGCCAGACCCGGCACTGCAAGAGGGGGGGGGGGCGGTGCAAGCTGTTTATGGGGCCCAATTGAACACCAAAATTAAATGAATTTTTTTTTTCATAATTTTTTTTTTTGATAGTGGTTTAAAAAAAATTTAAAAAAAAAAGGTTAACTATAGCTAAAGTAACCATAACACACACTGTTGCGTAGAAAAATATTTTTTAAAATCTACATGTGCTGTAGTATCGGCACTCACTACTTCCATAACTTATTGCCCTTCTTTAAAATATGGATGCCCATAGATGCTTCTCTTTATTATTTAAATAAGACACTCTAAAGAGCGGTATAGCTCAGGGGTCGGCAACCTGCGGCTCGCGAGCCGCATGCGGCTCTTTTGCAGTGAAGATGCGGCTTTCAAGCTCCTTGCACAAATATTAATAGTTGTATTATTTCATTTTCAAAACTCATATCAAATATCATAATGTAAAGAAAAACCACTTTAAACAGAATTAAAACAACTATCAGAGGACATTTAGAATATGTACAGTAGAAAGTAAACGGACAGCCGCTTGGGCACCAGGCCCAGCCCCACAGCCCCGTGGCAACAATCCCATGCTTGCCACTGCCCATGTGCCGACTTTTTCGAATGTTTTTAAATGGGGAATGTTATTTTATTCAGAATTCATTTCTATATCTGTCAGGAATCATTAATTTGACCTGAGAGATGTGGGAGGGTGCGATTTTTTTTTTCTATTTACGGTATATAAAAATTATAAAAGTGAATTGCCGTGACACCGTTCACACGATCGCCATGAAACTTTGGAAAATGTTTAGAATACTCCTGGGGAGGTTTCTGGGCAAAACAAAATTTCAAATTCGCAGGGGTGGCGCCCCGGGTGTGTGCTGATTTTCTCAATATAAATAAAATATAAAATATAAATAAAAACTCGATTGCGTTTGACACCGTTCATCCGATCGCCATAAAAGTTTAGGGAGTTGATGAATGCTCTCGATAATGTTTCATGGGGGGGGGGGAAGGGGGGATTTAATTTCGCACGGACGGCCCCCGGCCGGATGCGATTTGGCGCTCTGGTCTTACCCGTGATCTCTATGTCGACTACGTTCGTTCTAAACAGTATGATAGACAATGGGTAAGATGGGTTGCTACAGTCGCTTACTACATTGAATCAGACGTGTCCACCGGCGACCTTTGGGTGCGATTTGGCTGCGAACATAAATTTCAGTTTCGGCCCCCAAAGGCTCACATGAGCCGCTGAAGGTCCTGTAATATATTCTTCTTAATAATCAGAAAAATTAACCAAGGTTAGATTATTAACTGGTTTGTTTCCTTTTATCCGTAAAAAAAAGCCCAAACAGTTTCGTCACTTTGCGAATGATGCAATTTATTTTTAGACGATCCAATCAGAAATTAAGATTGAGCTTCTAAAAATGCACCATTAGTAAAGCTACAAATTGCATCAGTCACACTGATGTTTATATCAAGGCGCCTCTGCGGTAGTGTAATCGAGGGCTCCAGAGAGCGCCCCTATACGTCACTGACACATGGGTGGTCAGCAAAGTGTGTTCTACCTCATTATTTCTGTTGGTGATTTACGTACACTCAAAATTTTCATGCGGTAGTGTAGGTAAACACGTGTCCCGATATGTATGATTCAAGCGCAGACATTGTTTACATTTAAATAACTCACTTTTACAAAAAAAAGGATAGGAGTCTAAGAATATATGATTGGTAACGCATTGATGAAACCCTTCTTATATATTTCTAAAGACTTTCTTCTATTTCCGCGGCCACGCGCGGGGACGGGTACGCTTGTTAATAATATAAATACAACAAATCATAAAAAATAAAAGAACGCAAGAAAACATTGCACAAAACAAGCCCAAGTGTTTATATACGTTTGACGACCTTGCTTGTTGACATATACTTATTTTCACAATTTTCGATGAACTTGAAATGCTATACAAACATTTTTAAAACATGTTATGTCTGTGATTAGTTTGGACATGTTTGGGATTAGTTTGGACATGTCTGGCATTAGTTTGGACATGTCTGGCATTAGTTTGGACATGTCTGGCATTAGTGTCTGGGATTAGTTTGGACATGTCTACCGCCCCCCCCCCCTCCCCCCCCCCCAAACGAAATGAAATTTATACAATTTATATAGAAAATATATACTTTTAACAGTGATAGGCGCTGAGTTTTTAATATTTTCCATTTAAGTATATATATATATATATATATTAGCTGTATGTTATTGCTTCGCTATGATGTAAAATGCATTTAAAGTAGGAAATCCTTCTGTACAGTTTCGTCACCTTGCGAAAGATGAAAAAATAACTTTTTGAATATGAGGAGCCTACTGTACAGTTTCGTCACCTTGCGAAAGATGAAAAAATAACTTTTGAATATGAGGAGCCTACTGTAGAGTTTCGTCACTTTGCGAATGATGCAATAAGCATCTATTATTAGACAATCCAGTCAGAAATTGAGATCGAGCATCTAATAATAGACCATTAGTAACGCTAGCATATTGCATCAGTCACACTGATGTTTAAAACATGTCAAATACTTTTTACGTGTTAAAGAAAAAAAGCCTGTTCATTTGTGGCACTTTAGCCAATGATGAAATCTGCATCATTATTAACAGGATGCTTTTTGGCACAATGGCGCCTATTACTTTTAAGGAGCCAGGGGTCGTACGCCGCGCCTATGCGGTAGTGTAATCGGGGGGTGGGGGCCCTGAGAGCGCCCCTGTACGTCTCTGACACATGGGCGGTCACCGAAGTGTGTTCTAACATACTATTTCGGTAAGTGATTAATGTACACTCAATGTTTACATGTATATATACAGAGTTTCTTCCAGGCATCTCTTCGGGGGGGGGGGCCTTTGTCCCCCCCCCGAAAATTTTTTACCGCCCCCCCCCCCCCACGAACGAAATGAAATTTATATAATTTATATAGAAAATATATACTTTTAACAGTGTCCGCCCCCCCCCCGAAGAAAGTCTACCGCACCCCCCCCCCCCCCCGAAAATTTCAAGTGCCCCCCCGGAGAAAAAAGTCTGGAAGAAACACTGTATATATATATATATATATATATATATATATATATATATATATATATATATATATATATATATATATATATATATATATGGGGCGCAAAATTAAAATTGAGCATTCACGATCCATTTTTCTTGACACCGTTTAAATTAAAGCCGAACACAACGTATCCACCTGGTATTAGTAATCGGCTGAGTTAGTGTTATGTATCACTCCGTAGGCATGATATTGATAGAGCCAATCAGATATAATTTATTGTCTGCTTAAAAGCATAAATAGGCCTAGCCTAGATTTAACTTCACAGAAGGAGAGTTCACATTTTAACTTTACCTGTAGCTCCCTTTGTATCTCTACGCTAGAATACATTCGCCGAAAATGTGTGTTTTTTAATAGAATAAAAGGTTTAATTCTATCAGAAAATAATATGTTCCTTATTAATTTAAAAAAAGTATCTCGATGTGTTTAGTAGGTTTGAAATGAAGCAAAACTTTCTATCTCCATTAACAACAACCAGTGCTGAACTAGTTTGTGTCGCGGACAGGCAACACCTGTGTTGTGAGACAAAAATAATGTCAGGACGGTGTAGTGACATGTAACGGAGACATGGCTCGGCTAATACAAATTTTCCTTGTTGTTTGTTTTCTTGGGAGCACGCACGCCGCGAGATGTAAGTTATATCACAGTACAGCTGGTGCTCATAGTTTCCAGCCAACTGGCACACGGTCTCAACCACTTTATTTATTGTGGCTTTATTGAATTCGGTTTTGATCTAGAAATCTAGTTTAACAGAAGGATCACTTCCGGATTTAGATCTAGATCTAGAATCTAGATTCTAGATCTATGTAATGTACTCAATTACAGCAAAATAATGTCGGTAAAATCTTAGTTTAGCGTCGTAAATTCGGCCAAAACTAGTAATGTGGGAGAGAGTGAATTAATGAATATGTCATTAAATATGAGTATATTTTCGTACATTTTGATAAAATATTATAGATAATTGAATAATAGATCACCATATATGGTTAAATCAATTTAAGTATCCTGAAATTAATTTTTATCAACCCTGTTCGAGATAGTAAATTTGCTATTAAAAACAGCAGCCATCTTAAGAAAATGTTATTTAGAGTAGCTTCCCTTTCATTTCTATTCGTATGAAAATGTATTTAAATATGATTGTCCTGTTGTATAGTCCGTATTACAAAGCATTTTTTAATTTTAATTCTGCCCTTTAAAAACTGAATTTCCTAACAAACAACTTTATTAATTCTAGAAGCATTGTGAGATGCAACTTGTGATTCTATCGTAACTTATGACATTTTTTTTACTTCTCTTTACTTTAATTAAACCCCAACCTCCGTCTTATTTTTGTTGTCAATGTCACAACAAGTCATAATGTAAAAAATTACGCTTCACTCTGCCTTATCTAAGATCTCTAACCATAAATTTGACAACATGAAATGTTTGTCATCATTTATATATACAGAGAGACAAAATGTATTATCCACCAGCTTCCCTCCTAAAACATCATCTAAAACAATGAGCCAGTCCACCCCTAAAGTGTGTGTTGTCATTATGGTCGATCGCAAGTCTCAACCTGCCAGACACATTTTGGTTATCCTTTGTTGTCAAATCGTCAATATCAAGTACCCAAGTGAGTGATATATGGTTGTCCATAAATGATGTCACATATGATTTGCTACGGGAGTGAGTGAAGATTTGTGACGTCAACTCAGGCGGCTTCGCAAATTATGACGTGTCGGTATCATGATTCATGAAAGGAGGTGAACGGGGGAAAATACCTTGGTGGTTGACGGAGAACCTCTATAATGCTTTGTTCAATCAAAATAACGATAAATAAGCATTAATATACGTATACCTTGCTCAAAACGAATAATCACAAATGTTGCAAGCCTGTCATATTATCGTTTATTGTGCTTTTTATAAAGCGCAGAGCAGCTTCAAAATCGGGCGGCCATCCTGTTTTCACCAAGCTTCTTTTGGAGCTTAATATGGGTAGTCTAGTTCTATACGGTGAGAGCTTAATACATTTTTCAAGGGCCGAAAGTATCAAGACAGCAAGCTTGCAGAAATAACCACGTACGTTTAAATGGACAAGTGATAGATGTGTTGGGGGCTGTTTAATGAACACCAACTTATGTAATCAAATTAAACGTCGCTTAAAGGTCAAAACGGCAGTGCTTGTTTTTTTTTTTCTATAAAATTAGCCACACGGTCGGCGGTACCGGTACATGACGTCACGCGCGAGCATTAACTCGGTGACGATGTGCTAAGTGGGGGAATGAAAAGGTGGGGTTCAAGAAATGCGACTCAGCATGCTTTTTTTTACATTTCTTGGCCCTTCTTAATAGTTCTATCCTCCCCACTGAGAAAATGGATCACCAATGAATGACGCGTCATACTTCTACAGCTGGTCTTTCTCCCACAAGCATCCCGTTTTCAGAAGAAAAAAAACCTGACCCGTCTCCAAAATCACATCGCTGAGTTCTACTCAACCTCTCCCCACCACAAATCACAATTTCTATCTGAAACAATATGTTCATATGTTTGTTCTGTAATAATGCACGCTGTCATTACTATCTTAAGAGCGACGTCATTTATGAGCGATCTAATATTGATTTGATTACTGCAAATAAAGTGTTCAAAAGATCGACCTCCCAACAATTGTTGTGGTCTTGGATGCACACTATTAAGTCTGAAAAGGTCTATTAGTCATTCATGTCAACTATATTGAAAATAAAGAAAAATATATTAAAACAATACAAAACAATCATATTAAACCACAAAATCAACACAAAAGACATGCGAATAGACAATTTTTCAAGGGAAACTACGCTATTATTGTTTTTGAAACATGGCCGCTGCTTGTATTTACTCATTGTTGTCTCGAACGGGGTAGTTTAAAGTTTATTCCAGGATATTTATGACTGGTTTGGTCTTGGATTGTGATTTGTTATTCAATTATCTGTTATATTATGTAAAATATGACATAAATATGGCGAAATAAAAGAAATATTCATTAGTTACCTTCATCGCACATTACTAGCTACGTTGGAATTTACGACGCTAAACTAAGATTTTACCATAATGTCTATAGTCTATAGTATACAAGCTCCAAACTTTGATGGCTGACAGTATAGACTCTATACTGTCAGCCATCAAAGTTTGGAGCTTGTATTAAATCACAGGCTGCAATAATAAATATACGCCTTGAATCTCATGAATTAGCCTACACTTGAAACATAACAGACAGTTACTGCCCCTAACTAATGGTGTACTATGGTCAGGTCAGAGGAGAGTAGGCCTACAATAAGATAGTAAACTAAGTAAAGTAAATAAATAGTCTCAGTTTGAGTAGGCCTACATACTACATAACATATATATATATACATACTCTTTTTCCATGTATGTGATTTGTTGCTTAGGCCAGCCATTGACCTCTGGTTAGACAAACTGAATTCATACAATTAGTGGGGGAGGGGATGGGCTATAAGACCTCACATGCCCCCCCCCCCCCCGCAATAAATAAAATCATTTTCAACATTTCGACTAAGTATTGTATACTTACAAGTGTAACTTCCTTAACTTGGTATTTGGTACCTTGACCCTAGCAACTGTGTGGATTACACCCATAGTCGATCTGATGGTGTAGTGGTGGGTAATGACACAGTTCCAGGCATTGGGGGCAGGGGAGGTCCATGGAGTTACCACTTGTATTTGAAATACCCTAATTTCATGAGTTACCACATATATTTGAATTACCCTAATTTCATGAGTTACCACTTGTATTTGAAATACCCTAATTTCATGAGTTACCACATATATTTGAATTACCCTAATTTCATGAGTTACCACTTGTATTTGAAATACCCTAATTTCATGAGTTGCCAACATTTCTGTTGTTCAGAATCACTGCATGTTCTTGATATGCAGGACTAGAATTGCCTTGAGGATTAAGGAGTTCACTTTCAACTGTAATTTTATTGAATCTGCTGAACATTGTCAAGTAATTTACTGAGACGTGCATTAAACCTCAGCACTACATTTCATATACATATATATATATATATATATATATATATATATATATATATATATATATATATATATAGGCCTATTAGTATATAAATTTTTAGGTCTATAGCCAGCATAAGGCCTATATATATGTGTGCTATATATCTCACTAATCTCAGTCACTGCAACCTGTGATTTTTTTTTCTAGGTCTGAGCTTATTGTGCCCTCTCTGTGTTGTCTAGAGGTAGACTGATATACAATTTATAAAATAATGCTTGGATAGTGAGGTAGACTGAAATACAATTTATAAAATAATGCTTGGATAGTGAGGTAGACTGAAATACAATTTATAAAATAATGCTTGGATAGTGAGGTAGACTGAAATACAATTTATAAAATAATGCTTGGATAGTGAGGTAGACTGAAATACAATTTATAAAATAATGCTTGGATAGTGAGGTAGACTGAAATACAATTTATAAAATAATGCTTGGATAGTGAGGTAGACTGAAATACAATTTATAAAATAATGCTTGGATAGTGAGGTAGACTGAAATACAATTTATAAAATAATGCTTGGATAGTGAGGTAGACTGAAATACAATTTATAAAATAATGCTTGGATAGTGAGGTAGACTGAAATACAATTTATAAAATAATGCTTGGATAGTGAGGTAGACTGAAATACAATTTATAAAATAATGCTTGGATAGTGAGGTAGACTGAAATACAATTTATAAAATAATGCTTGGATAGTGAGGTAGACTGAAATACAATTTATAAAATAATGCTTGGATAGTGAGGTAGACTGAAATACAATTTATAAAATAATGCTTGGATAGTGAGGTAGACTGAAATACAATTTATAAAATAATGCTTGGATAGTGAGGTAGACTGAAATACAATTTATAAAATAATGCTTGGATAGTGAGGTAGACTGAAATACAATTTATAAAATAATGCTTGGATAGTGAGGTAGACTGAAATACAATTTATAAAATAATGCTTGGATAGTGAGGTAGACTGAAATACAATTTATAAAATAATGCTTGGATAGTGAGGTAGACTGAAATACAATTTATAAAATAATGCTTGGATAGTGAGGTAGACTGAAATACAATTTATAAAATAATGCTTGGATAGTGAGGTAGACTGAAATACAATTTATAAAATAATGCTTGGATAGTGAGGTAGACTGAAATACAATTTATAAAATAATGCTTGGATAGTGAGGTAGACTGAAATACAATTTATAAAATAATGCTTGGATAGTGAGGTAGACTGAAATACAATTTATAAAATAATGCTTGGATAGTGAGGTAGACTGAAATACAATTTATAAAATAATGCTTGGATAGTGAGGTAGACTGAAATACAATTTATAAAATAATGCTTGGATAGTGAGGTAGACTGAAATACAATTTATAAAATAATGCTTGGATAGTGAGGTAGACTGAAATACAATTTATAAAATAATGCTTGGATAGTGAGGTAGACTGAAATACAATTTATAAAATAATGCTTGGATAGTGAGGTAGACTGAAATACAATTTATAAAATAATGCTTGGATAGTGAGGTAGACTGAAATACAATTTATAAAATAATGCTTGGATAGTGAGGTAGACTGAAATACAATTTATAAAATAATGCTTGGATAGTGAGGTAGACTGAAATACAATTTATAAAATAATGCTTGGATAGTGAGGTAGACTGAAATACAATTTATAAAATAATGCTTGGATAGTGAGGTAGACTGAAATACAATTTATAAAATAATGCTTGGATAGTGAGGTAGACTGAAATACAATTTATAAAATAATGCTTGGATAGTGAGGTAGACTGAAATACAATTTATAAAATAATGCTTGGATAGTGAGGTAGACTGAAATACAATTTATAAAATAATGCTTGGATAGTGAGGTAGACTGAAATACAATTTATAAAATAATGCTTGGATAGTGAGGTAGACTGAAATACAATTTATAAAATAATGCTTGGATAGTGAGGTAGACTGAAATACAATTTATAAAATAATGCTTGGATAGTGAGGTAGACTGAAATACAATTTATAAAATAATGCTTGGATAGTGAGGTAGACTGAAATACAATTTATAAAATAATGCTTGGATAGTGAGGTAGACTGAAATACAATTTATAAAATAATGCTTGGATAGTGAGGTAGACTGAAATACAATTTATAAAATAATGCTTGGATAGTGAGGTAGACTGAAATACAATTTATAAAATAATGCTTGGATAGTGAGGTAGACTGAAATACAATTTATAAAATAATGCTTGGATAGTGAGGTAGACTGAAATACAATTTATAAAATAATGCTTGGATAGTGAGGTAGACTGAAATACAATTTATAAAATAATGCTTGGATAGTGAGGTAGACTGAAATACAATTTATAAAATAATGCTTGGATAGTGAGGTAGACTGAAATACAATTTATAAAATAATGCTTGGATAGTGAGGTAGACTGAAATACAATTTATAAAATAATGCTTGGATAGTGAGGTAGACTGAAATACAATTTATAAAATAATGCTTGGATAGTGAGGTAGACTGAAATACAATTTATAAAATAATGCTTGGATAGTGAGGTAGACTGAAATACAATTTATAAAATAATGCTTGGATAGTGAGGTAGACTGAAATACAATTTATAAAATAATGCTTGGATAGTGAGGTAGACTGAAATACAATTTATAAAATAATGCTTGGATAGTGAGGTAGACTGAAATACAATTTATAAAATAATGCTTGGATAGTGAGGTAGACTGAAATACAATTTATAAAATAATGCTTGGATAGTGAGGTAGACTGAAATACAATTTATAAAATAATGCTTGGATAGTGAGGTAGACTGAAATACAATTTATAAAATAATGCTTGGATAGTGAGGTAGACTGAAATACAATTTATAAAATAATGCTTGGATAGTGAGGTAGACTGAAATACAATTTATAAAATAATGCTTGGATAGTGAGGTAGACTGAAATACAATTTATAAAATAATGCTTGGATAGTGAGGTAGACTGAAATACAATTTATAAAATAATGCTTGGATAGTGAGGTAGACTGAAATACAATTTATAAAATAATGCTTGGATAGTGAGGTAGACTGAAATACAATTTATAAAATAATGCTTGGATAGTGAGGTAGACTGAAATACAATTTATAAAATAATGCTTGGATAGTGAGGTAGACTGAAATACAATTTATAAAATAATGCTTGGATAGTGAGGTAGACTGAAATACAATTTATAAAATAATGCTTGGATAGTGAGGTAGACTGAAATACAATTTATAAAATAATGCTTGGATAGTGAGGTAGACTGAAATACAATTTATAAAATAATGCTTGGATAGTGAGGTAGACTGAAATACAATTTATAAAATAATGCTTGGATAGTGAGGTAGACTGAAATACAATTTATAAAATAATGCTTGGATAGTGAGGTAGACTGAAATACAATTTATAAAATAATGCTTGGATAGTGAGGTAGACTGAAATACAATTTATAAAATAATGCTTGGATAGTGAGGTAGACTGAAATACAATTTATAAAATAATGCTTGGATAGTGAGGTAGACTGAAATACAATTTATAAAATAATGCTTGGATAGTGAGGTAGACTGAAATACAATTTATAAAATAATGCTTGGATAGTGAGGTAGACTGAAATACAATTTATAAAATAATGCTTGGATAGTGAGGTAGACTGAAATACAATTTATAAAATAATGCTTGGATAGTGAGGTAGACTGAAATACAATTTATAAAATAATGCTTGGATAGTGAGGTAGACTGAAATACAATTTATAAAATAATGCTTGGATAGTGAGGTAGACTGAAATACAATTTATAAAATAATGCTTGGATAGTGAGGTAGACTGAAATACAATTTATAAAATAATGCTTGGATAGTGAGGTAGACTGAAATACAATTTATAAAATAATGCTTGGATAGTGAGGTAGACTGAAATACAATTTATAAAATAATGCTTGGATAGTGAGGTAGACTGAAATACAATTTATAAAATAATGCTTGGATAGTGAGGTAGACTGAAATACAATTTATAAAATAATGCTTGGATAGTGAGGTAGACTGAAATACAATTTATAAAATAATGCTTGGATAGTGAGGTAGACTGAAATACAATTTATAAAATAATGCTTGGATAGTGAGGTAGACTGAAATACAATTTATAAAATAATGCTTGGATAGTGAGGTAGACTGAAATACAATTTATAAAATAATGCTTGGATAGTGAGGTAGACTGAAATACAATTTATAAAATAATGCTTGGATAGTGAGGTAGACTGAAATACAATTTATAAAATAATGCTTGGATAGTGAGGTAGACTGAAATACAATTTATAAAATAATGCTTGGATAGTGAGGTAGACTGAAATACAATTTATAAAATAATGCTTGGATAGTGAGGTAGACTGAAATACAATTTATAAAATAATGCTTGGATAGTGAGGTAGACTGAAATACAATTTATAAAATAATGCTTGGATAGTGAGGTAGACTGAAATACAATTTATAAAATAATGCTTGGATAGTGAGGTAGACTGAAATACAATTTATAAAATAATGCTTGGATAGTGAGGTAGACTGAAATACAATTTATAAAATAATGCTTGGATAGTGAGGTAGACTGAAATACAATTTATAAAATAATGCTTGGATAGTGAGGTAGACTGAAATACAATTTATAAAATAATGCTTGGATAGTGAGGTAGACTGAAATACAATTTATAAAATAATGCTTGGATAGTGAGGTAGACTGAAATACAATTTATAAAATAATGCTTGGATAGTGAGGTAGACTGAAATACAATTTATAAAATAATGCTTGGATAGTGAGGTAGACTGAAATACAATTTATAAAATAATGCTTGGATAGTGAGGTAGACTGAAATACAATTTATAAAATAATGCTTGGATAGTGAGGTAGACTGAAATACAATTTATAAAATAATGCTTGGATAGTGAGGTAGACTGAAATACAATTTATAAAATAATGCTTGGATAGTGAGGTAGACTGAAATACAATTTATAAAATAATGCTTGGATAGTGAGGTAGACTGAAATACAATTTATAAAATAATGCTTGGATAGTGAGGTAGACTGAAATACAATTTATAAAATAATGCTTGGATAGTGAGGTAGACTGAAATACAATTTATAAAATAATGCTTGGATAGTGAGGTAGACTGAAATACAATTTATAAAATAATGCTTGGATAGTGAGGTAGACTGAAATACAATTTATAAAATAATGCTTGGATAGTGAGGTAGACTGAAATACAATTTATAAAATAATGCTTGGATAGTGAGGTAGACTGAAATACAATTTATAAAATAATGCTTGGATAGTGAGGTAGACTGAAATACAATTTATAAAATAATGCTTGGATAGTGAGGTAGACTGAAATACAATTTATAAAATAATGCTTGGATAGTGAGGTAGACTGAAATACAATTTATAAAATAATGCTTGGATAGTGAGGTAGACTGAAATACAATTTATAAAATAATGCTTGGATAGTGAGGTAGACTGAAATACAATTTATAAAATAATGCTTGGATAGTGAGGTAGACTGAAATACAATTTATAAAATAATGCTTGGATAGTGAGGTAGACTGAAATACAATTTATAAAATAATGCTTGGATAGTGAGGTAGACTGAAATACAATTTATAAAATAATGCTTGGATAGTGAGGTAGACTGAAATACAATTTATAAAATAATGCTTGGATAGTGAGGTAGACTGAAATACAATTTATAAAATAATGCTTGGATAGTGAGGTAGACTGAAATACAATTTATAAAATAATGCTTGGATAGTGAGGTAGACTGAAATACAATTTATAAAATAATGCTTGGATAGTGAGGTAGACTGAAATACAATTTATAAAATAATGCTTGGATAGTGAGGTAGACTGAAATACAATTTATAAAATAATGCTTGGATAGTGAGGTAGACTGAAATACAATTTATAAAATAATGCTTGGATAGTGAGGTAGACTGAAATACAATTTATAAAATAATGCTTGGATAGTGAGGTAGACTGAAATACAATTTATAAAATAATGCTTGGATAGTGAGGTAGACTGAAATACAATTTATAAAATAATGCTTGGATAGTGAGGTAGACTGAAATACAATTTATAAAATAATGCTTGGATAGTGAGGTAGACTGAAATACAATTTATAAAATAATGCTTGGATAGTGAGGTAGACTGAAATACAATTTATAAAATAATGCTTGGATAGTGAGGTAGACTGAAATACAATTTATAAAATAATGCTTGGATAGTGAGGTAGACTGAAATACAATTTATAAAATAATGCTTGGATAGTGAGGTAGACTGAAATACAATTTATAAAATAATGCTTGGATAGTGAGGTAGACTGAAATACAATTTATAAAATAATGCTTGGATAGTGAGGTAGACTGAAATACAATTTATAAAATAATGCTTGGATAGTGAGGTAGACTGAAATACAATTTATAAAATAATGCTTGGATAGTGAGGTAGACTGAAATACAATTTATAAAATAATGCTTGGATAGTGAGGTAGACTGAAATACAATTTATAAAATAATGCTTGGATAGTGAGGTAGACTGAAATACAATTTATAAAATAATGCTTGGATAGTGAGGTAGACTGAAATACAATTTATAAAATAATGCTTGGATAGTGAGGTAGACTGAAATACAATTTATAAAATAATGCTTGGATAGTGAGGTAGACTGAAATACAATTTATAAAATAATGCTTGGATAGTGAGGTAGACTGAAATACAATTTATAAAATAATGCTTGGATAGTGAGGTAGACTGAAATACAATTTATAAAATAATGCTTGGATAGTGAGGTAGACTGAAATACAATTTATAAAATAATGCTTGGATAGTGAGGTAGACTGAAATACAATTTATAAAATAATGCTTGGATAGTGAGGTAGACTGAAATACAATTTATAAAATAATGCTTGGATAGTGAGGTAGACTGAAATACAATTTATAAAATAATGCTTGGATAGTGAGGTAGACTGAAATACAATTTATAAAATAATGCTTGGATAGTGAGGTAGACTGAAATACAATTTATAAAATAATGCTTGGATAGTGAGGTAGACTGATATACAATTTATAAAATAATGCTTGGATAGTGAGGTAGACTGAAATACAATTTATAAAATAATGCTTGGATAGTGAGGTAGACTGATATACAATTTATAAAATAATGCTTGGATAGTGAGGTAGACTGAAATACAATTTATAAAATAATGCTTGGATAGTGAGGTAGACTGAAATACAATTTATAAAATAATGCTTGGATAGTGAGGTAGACTGAAATACAATTTATAAAATAATGCTTGGATAGTGAGGTAGACTGAAATACAATTTATAAAATAATGCTTGGATAGTGAGGTAGACTGAAATACAATTTATAAAATAATGCTTGGATAGTGAGGTAGACTGAAATACAATTTATAAAATAATGCTTGGATAGTGAGGTAGACTGAAATACAATTTATAAAATAATGCTTGGATAGTGAGGTAGACTGAAATACAATTTATAAAATAATGCTTGGATAGTGAGGTAGACTGAAATACAATTTATAAAATAATGCTTGGATAGTGAGGTAGACTGAAATACAATTTATAAAATAATGCTTGGATAGTGAGGTAGACTGAAATACAATTTATAAAATAATGCTTGGATAGTGAGGTAGACTGAAATACAATTTATAAAATAATGCTTGGATAGTGAGGTAGACTGAAATACAATTTATAAAATAATGCTTGGATAGTGAGGTAGACTGAAATACAATTTATAAAATAATGCTTGGATAGTGAGGTAGACTGAAATACAATTTATAAAATAATGCTTGGATAGTGAGGTAGACTGAAATACAATTTATAAAATAATGCTTGGATAGTGAGGTAGACTGAAATACAATTTATAAAATAATGCTTGGATAGTGAGGTAGACTGAAATACAATTTATAAAATAATGCTTGGATAGTGAGGTAGACTGAAATACAATTTATAAAATAATGCTTGGATAGTGAGGTAGACTGAAATACAATTTATAAAATAATGCTTGGATAGTGAGGTAGACTGAAATACAATTTATAAAATAATGCTTGGATAGTGAGGTAGACTGAAATACAATTTATAAAATAATGCTTGGATAGTGAGGGAACACTGTCTTTCTCTCTTTGGGAGAAATAAAAAACAACCAATCCCGAAGTTTCTGTTGTTTGTGAAAAAATAAATAGCTCATTACTTCACTGACAATCTCAATGCCCTCTGGGTCAATTACAGATAAATAAATTTAAAAATTTCTTTGTGAAATATTTCTAAATTCCATTACATGAACTTAGAACTTATTTTCTTTTACATCATCACTAATTGGGGGGGGGGGGGGGTGTTGACATTAGTGCAACAGGAGAAAATAATTCCATGGGGTGCTGCAGATTCAGTGCATGTTTTACTGCTCACTCTTGGCCTTATATGAAATAGTTCAACCCATCTGTGTATCCAAGGCTTGTCTATTTTATTGTCAGACCGCTGGTGTGTGTCACCACTAAACCATAATTGAATTCTTGTTGCACCAGCCACTAGGTGGTGTGTCACCACTTAACCATAATTTAACTTGTTGCACCAGCCACTACGTGGTGTGTCACCACTTAACCATAATTGAACTTGTTGCACCAGCCACTAGGTGGTGTGTCACCACTTAACCATAATTTAACTTATTGTCAGACCGCTGGTGTGTGTCACCACTTAACCATAATTGAACTTGTTGCACCAGCCACTAGGTGGTGTGTCACCAGCACAGATGAAGAAATCAAGTGCAATGAACTGAAGGCCCAGATGAAGACAGCCATTGAAGGCAACAACACACTGTCAAAGCTACTGCCTCAGGAGTTTGAGTGTATACGCTCATATGATGTGTAAGTTCATGCTCATATGATAAGTTCATACGCTCATATGATGTGTAAGTTCATGCGTGTAAAGAAGTGTGATTGTTCTATCTTTATGGATGAATTGTATAGATAGCTATTTAGATCACTGTACACGTGATCACATAATAATAGGTTAGTCAGAAGTAGATGACAGTTGTGTACCAGAATGGAATGACAGTTGTGTACCAGAATGACAGTTGTGTACCAGAATGGAATGACAGTTGTGTACCAGAATGGAATGACAGTTGTGTACCAGAATGGAATGACAGATGTGTACACCAGAATGACAGTTGTGTACCAGAATGACAGTTGTGTACCAGAATGGAATGACAGCTGTGTACACCAGAATGACAGATGTGTACACCAGAATGACAGTTGTGTACCAGAATGACAGTTGTGTACCAGAATGGAATGACAGCTGTGTACACCAGAATGACAGTTGTGTACCAGAATGACAGTTGTGTACCAGAATGACAGTTGTGTACCAGAATGACAGTTGTGTACCAGAATGACAGTTGTGTACCAGAATGGAATGACAGTTGTGTGTACACCTGACAGGTTTACCTGTATGGAGATGATAGAGAGTGACCAGGCTGACCTCATCAACCTGGACTCTGGCCTAGGCTACTTCGCTGGACGCCAGCACAACATGATGCCCATAATGGCTGAGAGCTATGCTACTGGTAACTTCATTTCTTCTAAGCTAGTCAACTACTACACTCATTAATTTGTCCACGCACCCACTACACTAATTACAGCTGAAGAACATAAGTTTACAACTTTTCAGTTCTAGCTTTTGGTTAACATGGCTTCCAATATTTCTTCCAACCCCCCTAAACAAGTTAATTTGTCTGACAACCTTTCAATCTTCCTGTTGTAGCTCCAGTTGCCAGCCAAAGGCCAACCTACTATGCTGTTGCCATGGTGAAAGTGGGAGAAGATGTCAAGATGGAAGAGCTGAACAAGAAAACTGTCTGCTTTTCTGGTGAGTGGCAGCAGCTAATGTCAGATGATCTGAGACATCTGGTAGGCTAGTGGCAGCAGCTAATGTCAGCTGAGACATCTGGTAGGCTAGTGGCAGCAGCTAATGTCAGATGAGACATCTGGTAGGCTAGTGGCAGCAGCTAATGTCAGATGATCTGAGACATCTGGTAGGCTAGTGGCAGCAGCTAATGTCAGCTGAGACATCTGGTAGGCTAGTGGCAGCAGCTAATGTCAGATGAGACATCTGGTAGGCTAGTGGCAGCAGCTAATGTCAGATGATCTGAGACATCTGGTAGGCTAGTGGCAGCAGCTAATGTCAGCTGAGACATCTGGTAGGCTAGTGGCAGCAGCTAATGTCAGCTGAGACATCTGGTAGGCTAGTGGCAGCAGCTAATGTCAGATGATCTGAGACATCTGGTAGGCTAGTGGCAGCAGCTAATGTCAGCTGAGACATCTGGTAGGCTAGTGGCAGCAGCTAATGTCAGATGATCTGAGACATCTGGTAGGCTAGTGGCAGCAGCTAATGTCAGATGAGACATCTGGTAGGCTAGTGGCAGCAGCTAATGTCAGATGAGACATCTGGTAGGCTAGTGGCAGCAGCTAATGTCAGATGATCTGAGACATCTGGTAGGCTAGTGGCAGCAGCTAATGTCAGATGAGACATCTGGTAGGCTAGTGGCAGCAGCTAATGTCAGATGATCTGAGACATCTGGTAGGCTAGTGGCAGCAGCTAATGTCAGATGATCTGAGACATCTGGTAGGCTAGTGGCAGCAGCTAATGTCAGCTGAAACATCTGGTAGGCTAGTGGCAGCAGCTAATGTCAGATGAGACATCTGGTAGGCTAGTGGCAGCAGCTAATGTCAGATGATCTGAGACATCTGGTAGGCTAGTGGCAGCAGCTAATGTCAGATGATCTGAGACATCTGGTAGGCTAGTGGCAGCAGCTAATGTCAGCTGAAACATCTGGTAGGCTAGTGGCAGCAGCTAATGTCAGATGATCTGAGACATCTGGTAGGCTAGTGGCAGCAGCTAATGTCAGATGATCTGAGACATCTGGTAGGCTAGTGGCAGCAGCTAATGTCAGATGAGACATCTGGTAGGCTAGTGGCAGCAGCTAATGTCAGCTGAAACATCTGGTAGGCTAGTGGCAGCAGCTAATGTCAGATGTTCTGAGACATCTGGTAGGCTAGTGGCAGCAGCTAATGTCAGATGATCTGAAACATCTGGTAGGCTAGTGGCAGCAGCTAATGTCAGCTGAGACATCTGGTAGGCTAGTGGCAGCAGCTAATGTCAGATGAGACATCTGGTAGGCTAGTGGCAGCAGCTAATGTCAGATGAGACATCTGGTAACACTCTGTTGAACATTTCAGGCATTGGAATGGGGGCAGGCTGGGTGTACCCTGTGGGGACTTTACTGAAACAAAACTACATCAGTGTGGTCAGCTGTAACTCCATCGTCAAGGCTGTGTCCATTGCTTTTAGTGAAATGTGCCTGCCTGGCGCACTCACTTCATTTTACAATCCTTTTGGTGAGTCCAACTTTTTAGTTTAGTCAATTCCTTACCACCATCTTGGTACTTTGTCCACAGTTCAAACTGTGACCTTTCATAAAATCATTTAGTGATAAATATGGGTTGTTTAGCCGCCCATGTCCCATACATAAGTGTTGGGACGTGAGGCTGGGACTGTGCCAGACATTTGTGTCATGGTTATGGACACCACAGTCAACCTGACAGTACCATGGGAGGAAGGAAGGTCTGGTTCAAACTTTCAATCTGCCCACACATTTGAGCAGAGTACTGGACAGTAGGGTACGTGTTAACCCTGTGTTCAGTGGGGTGGGTGATAAGCCTGGTGAGAACCAGAGGATAGAAGAGACTGATACGTGGGAATCAAAGTGATATCCAAGCCAGTTAGTCAGAATTTGCTAGGTCTGCCTGGCTTATGTCAGACAATCCTCAGCAGGTGATGTCCATAAAGAAAGTGATAAAAATGTTCATTAAGATTTGATGAAGCTATGAAATTATTGTATGATATGTATACCTGAACTGATGAAGCTATGAAACTATTGTATGATATGTGTACCTGAACTGATGAAACTATTGTATGATATGTGTACCTGAACTGATGAAACTATTGTATGATATGTGTACCTGAACTGACCGTTGAGCAGGCAACAACCCCACCTCCGTGTGCAAGCTGTGTACTGGACAGAATGAGGAGTTCTGTACCACAAGTGACCGCTATGGTGGCTATGACGGTGCCTTCAAGTGTGTGGCAGATGGGAACGGCCAGATCACCTTTCTCAGGCACGACACCATTGAACTGATGACCAGTCCAGAGTACAACAACAACAAGACTGGCACGGGCTACTCAGCTGATGTAAGTACTCACCCACTGCTTCTTCTACATTCTGTTTGATGTCAACCTTCATTGGTCCTTGACTTCTACATTCTGCTCTGTTTGATGTCAACCTTCATTGGTCCTTGACTTCTACATTCTGCTCTGTTTGCTTGATGTCAACCTTCATTGGTCCTTGACTTCTACATTCTGCTCTGTTTGATGTCAACCTTCATTGGTCCTTGACTTCTACATTCTGTTCTGTTTGATGTCAACCTTCATTGGTCCTTGACTTCTACATTCTGCTCTGTTTGATGTCAACCTTCATTGGTCCTTGACTTCTACATTCTGCTCTGTTTGATGTCAACCTTCATTGGTCCTTGACTTCTACATTCTGCTCTGTTTGATGTCAACCTTCATTGGTCCTTGACAATTTCATTTTGCTTGATTTCAACTTAATCATCTGAAAAAGTTATTGTTTTTAACACCACTAATTCACCCTTATTGTGGTCAATCTTTTATCCCAAAGAAATTGAGCATAATTCAAGTTTTATTAAAAAAAAAAGAGGGTTTGTGTTTTAAATAAACCGGGAGTGATCTCCACTAAACTTTCTCGAATATTCATATATAACACTACGGGGGATGGCACCTCAGGATATAGACATGATTTTTAATCCGTTTTTAATAACTTAAACTTTTTAAATAGAATAGAATCTCGTAGAAAAAAGAATTGTGCACCAAGTGAAAGCCAAAAAATCTGTGTATAATAATGCGGAATATTATTAGCACTTTATAAATTCACATTACTTTTTATTTTAGAAATCGGAAATAACATAAATTACTACTTCCGGTCAACGGAAATTACTCAAAATTTGCCAGAAGGCAGAGAATTAGAGGTTTTACTTATTTGTGAAATTTCGTTTAACCATCTGCAATAGTAGTAAAGTTATAGGCTTTTGAAAAACCAAAAGTATAATTAGTAGTTCAAAATTGTGATTTTTGTGCACAATTACAATACTTCCTCTATACTCTGTATACGAGAAAGTAAAAAAGCTGAAGTGATCTCCTTTAAACTGAAACAGTTATCAAGTTATTGGTATTTTAGAAACCAGAAATAAAGTCTGTTTATTGAAATTTTGCCTACCTAACTGAAACATTACTCAAGTTATAGTTTTCATATGGAAATAAATACCACTCCAGGTAACCAAAAATAGTTCAAAATATGTAATACATATGTGAAATTTTGTTCACCATATTTAAACCCCTCGACCTATTGGCTTTTGAGAAACTGGAGGTAGAGTAAATACCATTTCCCATTTCCAAAAATACAGGACCACATATTTGATTTAGTGCTAATAAATGAAATTTCATCTACATAACTGAAATAGACATGCAGACAAAATTACTAAACTAGGTGTTTCCGACTCGCAGAGGTTTAAAACGCATCAAGATTTGTTACAATCTAATTTTTTGTATTTTGCACAATTACACTACTTCCTATATACTTTGTATACCAGAAAGTAAAAAATAGTTTATTTAAATATTTTTTTTAGCGCAATTTCCATACAGACAATTGCGATTATTAACTCGTCAAGGATGTGTGTCCGCAGCTTTAAGTCGTATCTCCTCCTCAACGAAGCAATATCGAGGACTAGTTCCAAAAGCAAATATGTTAAGCAAGTTCCGAGGATGATTGTGGGCCAAAAAAATTCCCGGAATTCCTTCCTGGATTTCCCGGAAAAGCCGAAAAACATTTTAAAAAAATGCAGTTTTTGGCCCATATCTCGGCAACCAGACCACTTAGCGACTTGAAACATGTACCAATCGATTCCTGCCATAATTTAGAACAATATTGCAGAAGAAAGTTTTCAAAAATATCCTTTCGTTTGGTCACAAAATTTTTTTTAAAATTACATAATCACCTACAAACTGATCGTTCTCCTAGCTTGAACGCACCCCAGCATTATTCGTCTATCTATTTTTAGATAACATAAGGAAATTGCGCTTAAATTGTCACTAGACTTTTTATTAACTTGTTTTTTAATTTTGCCTGACTAAAACTCATAAAAGGACACAATAAGTCTTTAGAATTTACATTCACAAAATAGGGAAAGAAATCCTCAGTAAACTGAAAATACTTTTTAACTTTGGATTTTATTTATTTTATCTGGAAAATTTGAAAGTGCGAGCTAAAAATATCAACAGAAGTAAAGTTGCCAACTGGGGGTTTTGATCTAGGGTAACCAGCAGTATGGTAGATTCCGGGTCAAAGGTCATGTCCATGTGTAGACTCCGGGTCAAAGGTCATGTCCATATGTAGACTCAGCAGATGCAATTTTTTTAGTTGAATTAAAATTTAGTTACAAATTACTGACCTAGTGGACCTATGGTCCTTGAGTTGTTTTACAGAAGATTTTGTTGTTTTTCAATCTAGAATTTCAGACTACTTTGCCCAGATGGCAGTCAAGTTGCAGTGACTGAATATGCTACATGCAACTTTGGCGAAGTGGCTGCCAATGTCATGATGACCTCAGCAGTCAGGGAGCAGGATGTGGTCAAAGGCTACAAAGACTTCCTGCTGACCTTACAAGAACTGTTTGGCCCAGAAGGGAGGTTGAAGAGTAACTTCCAGCTGTTCAAGTCAGAGGTCCAGTACCCCACTGACCTGTTCAGGCAAACACTGACCAGGAGGAACTTGCTCTTCTCTGACACCACCAAGAGGCTGCAGGACATGGGGCAAGAAACATACTACAGCTGGGTTGGTAAGTACAACCTTGTCTAGTTGGGTTGGTCAGTACAACCTTGTTTAATATAGTTGGGTCGGTCAGTACATCAGTTGTGGTCAGTGCATCAGTTGTGGTCAGTGCATCAGTTGTGGTCAGTACATCAGTTGTGGTCAGTACATCAGTTGTGGTCAGTACATCAGTTGTCCTATGTCTGGCTGGTCAGTACATCAGTTGTGGTAAGTACATCAGTTGTGGTCAGTACATCAGTTGTGGTCAGTACATCAGTTGTCCTATGTCTGGCTGGTCAGTACATCAGTTGTCCTATGTCTGGCTGGTCAGTACATCAGTTGTGGTCACTACATCAGTTGTGGTCAGTACATCAGTTGTCCTATGTCTGGCTGGTCAGTACATCAGTTGTGGTCAGTACATCAGTTGTGGTCAGTACATCAGTTGTCCTATGTCTGGCTGGTCAGTACATCAGTTGTGGTCAGTACATCAGTTGTGGTCAGTACATCAGTTGTGGTCCGCACATCAGTTGTCCTATGTCTGGCTGGTCAGTACATCAGTTGTCCTATGTCTGGCTGGTCATTACATCAGTTGTGGTCAGTACATCAGTTGTGGTCAGTACATCAGTTGTGGTCAGTACATCAGTTGTGGTCAGTACATCAGTTGTGGTCAGTACATCAGTTGTGGTCAGTACATCAGTTGTCCTATGTCTGGCTGGTCAGTACATCAGTTGTGGTCAGTACATCAGTTGTCCTATGTCTGGCTGGTCAGTACATCAGTTGTGGTCAGTACATCAGTTGTGGTCAGTACATCAGTTGTGGTCCGCACATCAGTTGTGGTCAGTGCATCAGTTGTGGTCAGTACATCAGTTGTGGTCAGTACATCAGTTGTGGTCAGTACATCAGTTGTGGTCAGTACATCAGTTGTCCTATGTCTGGCTGGTCAGTACATCAGTTGTGGTCAGTACATCAGTTGTGGTCAGTACATCAGTTGTGGTCAGTACATCAGTTGTGGTCAGTACATCAGTTGTGGTCAGTACATCAGTTGTCCTATGTCTGGCTGGTCAGTACATCAGTTGTGGTCAGTACATCAGTTGTGGTCAGTACATCAGTTGTCCTATGTCTGGCTGGTCAGTACATCAGTTGTCCTATGTCTGGCTGGTCAGTACAGAAGTAACTTAAGCTGACAGGTTGTATTTCCTTAACCCCACTGTGTACAGGTGAGAAGTTCAGCTCCTACCTGAATGAGATGAATCGCTGCCCCTCCGAGGTGATCCGCTGGTGTGTGGTGTCCATGGCTGAGAAGCTCAAGTGTGAGGACATGATCATGGCCTTCAAGGCCAAGGAGCTCCAGCCTGAGATGGACTGCCTGTACGGGGGCAACACCTCCAACTGTATGGAGATGATATGGCGAGGGGATGCCGACCTCATCAATTTAGATGCTGGGGACATTTACATAGCTGGTCGGTAAGTAGCTGACCCCAGTAATGGCCTGAAGACTGTATTAAAAAAGTATTTTTGTTTCTGTCAGTCGTTATGGCCTGGTACCATAAGCAGCTGAAGACTGCATTAATGTATTTTTGTTTCTGTCAGTCGTTATGGCCTGGTACCATTAGCAGCTGAAGACTGTATTAATGTATTTTTGTTTCTGTCAGTCGTTATGGCCTGGTACCATTAGCAGCTGAAGACTGTATTAATATTTTTGTTTCTGTCAGTCGTTATGGCCTGGTACCATTAGCAGCTGAAGACTGTATTAATATTTTTGTTTCTGTCAGTCGTTATGGCCTGGTACCATTAGCAGCTGAAGACTGTATTAATATTTTTGTTTCTGTCAGTCGTTATGGCCTGGTACCATTAGCAGCTGAAGACTGTATTAATATTTTTGTTTCTGTCAGTCGTTATGGCCTGGTACCATTAGCAGCTGAAGACTGTATTAATATTTTTGTTTCTGTCAGTCGTTATGGCCTGGTACCATTAGCAGCTGAAGACTGCATTAATGTATTTTTGTTTCTGTCAGTCGTTATGGCCTGGTACCATTAGCAGCTGAAGACTGCATTAATGTATTTTTGTTTCTGTCAGTCGTTATGGCCTGGTACCATTAGCAGCTGAAGACTGCATTAATGTATTTTTGTTTCTGTCAGTCGTTATGGCCTGGTACCATTAGCAGCTGAAGACTGTATTAATATTTTTGTTTCTGTCAGTCGTTATGGCCTGGTACCATTAGCAGCTGAAGACTGTATTAATATTTTTGTTTCTGTCAGTCGTTATGGCCTGGTACCATTAGCAGCTGAAGACTGTATTAATGTATTTTTGTTTCTGTCAGTCGTTATGGCCTGGTACCATTAGCAGCTGAAGACTGTATTAATGTATTTTTGTTTCTGTCAGTCGTTATGGCCTGGTACCATTAGCAGCTGAAGACTGCATTAATGTATTTTTGTTTCTGTCAGTCGTTATGGCCTGGTACCATTAGCAGCTGAAGACTGTATTAATGTATTTTTGTTTCTGTCAGTCGTTATGGCCTGGTACCATTAGCAGCTGAAGACTGCATTAATGTATTTTTGTTTCTGTCAGTCGTTATGGCCTGGTACCATTAGCAGCTGAAGACTGTATTAATATTTTTGTTTCTGTCAGTCGTTATGGCCTGGTACCATTAGCAGCTGAAGACTATGGTGACATGAAAATGAAATTTAAAGTTGTGGCCGCCGCAAGAAAGACGGACAAGTCAACAACACTCTTCAATATGAAAGGTAAAACAAAAGTTAGGGTGTGTCTGTATCTAGCAACAATCATCATTTTTTGTTGTCTTTTGTCCATTGGTTTGCTGTGTGCAATTTTGTTTTCTAGTGCTGTTTGTATCAATATATTGTACTATACATTGTATGTTTCTAAAGACTAAATTGGTCGCTAAAGATTGTGTTGCCTTTGTTCTGTGGTCTCTAAAGATTGTGTTGTCATTGTTCTGTGGTCTCTAAAGATTGTGCTGGCTTTGTTCTGTGGTCTCTAAAGATTGTGTTGCCTTTGTTCTGTGGTCTCTAAAGATTGTGTTGCCTTTGTTCTGTGGTCTCTAAAGATTGTGTTGCCTTTGTTCTGTGGTCTCTAAAGATTGTGTTGTCATTGTTCTGTGGTCTCTAAAGATTGTGCTGGCTTTGTACTGTGGTCTCTAAAGATTGTGTTGCCTTTGTTCTGTGGTCTCTAAAGATTGTGTTGCCTTTGTTCTGTGGTCTCTAAAGATTGTGTTGGCTTTGTTCTGTGGTCTCTAAAGATAGTGTTGCCTTTGTTCTGTGGTCTCTAAAGATTGTGTTGCCTTTGTTCTGTGGTCTCTAAAGATAGTGTTGCCTTTGTTCTGTGGTCTCTAAAGATTGTGTTGCCTTTGTTCTGTGGTCTCTAAAGATTGTGTTGCCTTTGTTCTGTGGTCTCTAAAGATTGTGTTGCCTTTGTTCTGTGGTCTCTAAAGATTGTGTTGTCATTGTTCTGTGGTCTCTAAAGATTGTGCTGGCTTTGTACTGTGGTCTCTAAAGATTGTGTTGCCTTTGTTCTGTGGTCTCTAAAGATTGTGTTGCCTTTGTTCTGTGGTCTCTAAAGATTGTGTTGGCTTTGTTCTGTGGTCTCTAAAGATAGTGTTGCCTTTGTTCTGTGGTCTCTAAAGATTGTGTTGCCTTTGTTCTGTAGGAAAGAGAAGTTGTCAGCCAGGGATTGGACGAGGTGATGGATGGATTATCCCCCTTAACATTTATATTGAAACAGAACAGTTTTTACCAAGTGACTGCACTATTTTTAGAAACATAGGTAAACCATAGTTAAGTTTTTTATTCAGACTTGGGTGACAGTTGCCCTGATCTTGAAGCATATAAACTGTATCAATTTTGTTTGTAGGTGAGCTGTTCTCCAGAAGTTGTATCCCCGGGGCCTTAGACCTGGAATACAACCCTAAAGGGCGCCCCATCAACCTGTGTGAGGGCTGCGCTGCTGGAGGCTACAGGAAGTGCCAGCGCAACAGTGAGGAGCAATACTATGGAGCCACAGGATCTTTTAGGTGTTTGGTGGAAAGTAAGGACAATTTTAGCAACAATCATTCACTCCTCACACACAAGTTAGCCCCTAAGTTTAGTGTGTCAATACTTAACCCTTAACAGTGCAGACAAAATACCAATTTAATTTCTGTTACTCCAGGCAATGCATTTTTCAACAACAGCACTTTTTAAAAAATAAAATTTTAAAATATACCCCCATTCTAAAAATAAAAAGCATTATACAGGAAAATTATAAAAATCTATTTATCTGTTCGGTTAGATACCTTAATATTTATCTATTATTAAAGAAAAATAGCAGATTAAGTCATTAAGCCCAGAAAGAAAAAGTGCAATTTTTAATATTTCCATTAAAAATTCATTTTAAATGCAAAGAATTTTTTTTGCCTTAGTCCATAGAGATACTTTCTTTTTTAGTGCTCCTGTATTAGTTACAATATAAATAAGCCTGAATGGACACCTAAAGTTTTTTAGTGTTCCTGTATTAGTTACAACATAAATAAGCCTGAATGGACACCTAAAGTTTTTTAGTGTAACTGTATTAGTTACAATATAAATAAGCCTGAATGAACACCTAAAGTTAAAAGTTTCCCTTTCAAACCTGAAGGTCTATGGGGCAAGTGCAGTAGAGTTCACAGCTTTTTAATTTAACTGATTATATTGCTCAAATTTATTTTTTTAAGTATTTTTAACTTAAAAAAAAATAATTAAAAGTACGGATTGTAGTAGTACAAGAAAACTACACAAGTAAAACTTATTATTTATGGATCTTACAGTAGCTTCAAAATCCCATTATCAGTAAGACGCATTACTACGCGTAAGTAAATATAAAATGTATAGTTCTGGCTATTATGGACCCATCTGACTGACCACAAAAGAAAATTCTCGGGTTATCATGGCTGCATAGGACTGTGGAGGGCTAAATAGTTTGTGCAGATTTTGTGATATTTGTGAAATAATAGCTCAATAAGTTCCATGAAATAGCCCTGGTAAATCCATATACCAGTACATCATGCTTATTTAAACTTTAGATGGTGGAGATGTAGCATTTGTCAGACATCTTACAGTCAGGGACAACACAGATGGCAGGAACCATGCCATCTGGGCCAGAAACAGGAGATCTGATGACTATGAACTGCTGTGTAAGGATGGGCGGCGTCTCAATGTTGACCGCTTCAATGAATGTCACCTAGGTGAAGTGCCATCAAATGCCATTGTCACGTCAGGTACTGTCATTCCCATATTAGATAGAATAAATAGCTTTAATGTAAATGTGGTGCCACATTTTTAGTGGGGCTAATGAAACCACTGATGTACTCATTTAGTGGGGCTAATGAAACCACTGATGCCCTCATTTAGTGGGGCTAATGAAACCACTGATGTACTCATTTGGTGGGGCTAATGGGACCACTGATGTACTCATTTAGTGGGGCTAATGGGACCACTGATGCCCTCATTTAGTGGGGCTAATGGGACCACTGATGCCCTCATTTAGTGGGGCTAATGAAACCACTGATGCCCTCATTTAGTGGGGCTAATGAGACCACACGTGCCCACATTTTATAGTGTGGCTACCTGGTGCCCACATTTTGTACCCAGGTGTAGTGACATAAGTACCCAGGTGTATTGACATAAATACCCAGGTGTATTGACATAAATACCCAGGTGTAGTGACATAAGTACCCAGGTGTAGTGACATAAGTACCCAGGTGTATTGACATAAGTACCCAGGTGTAGTGACATAAGTACCCAGGTGTAGTGACATAAGTATCCAGGTGTAGTGACATAAGTACCCAGGTGTAGTGACATAAGTACCCAGGTGTAGTGACATAAGTACCCAGGTGTATTGACTTGAACAACTTGTTCCCATCTGACAGCCAGCAAGTCTGCAGCCCAGAAGGAAATCATGTGGAATGTTCTAAATTATGGTCAACAGTTTTTCTCCTCTGATATGTAAGTAAAACATTAAGTAAAACAGTTCATTGTACTTAATTCATTTCCTGTGGCTAGTCTTGTGATTATTTCCTGTAACAAATTTTGTGGTTTCCTAGTGATGGAGATTTCCACATGTTTGACTCGGGCCTCTGGTACTCTGACCTCATCTTCAATGATGCAGCAGTCAGGCTGATGAAAATCTCAGACCACAAACAGAACTACAGAGACTGGTTGGGAGAATCTTTCATAGCCCAGATAGAAAACCTGCACCGCTACACCTGTGTCAACCCAGACAGTGCCTCGGCCCTCAGCCCCAGCCTCACCAGCCTAGCACTTGCAACTTTTGGCACTTTACTCTTGGCCTTTTTGTAACATACACATTGTTGGATTGTAAAAAATTGCTTTTTATACAACCTAAGGGGGATTCTCAGAAAAATGTGCAAACAGAAAAATAACTGCAAACAAATGATGTTAATGGAATTAAATTAATTATTAATTTTGTCAAATTTTCTTGGAGAAATGTTTTTTGCTAAAATGTACATGTGGTTATTCTTTGCTAATGTCTATAAATGCTCAATTTAAAAAAAAAATCCCTTCTGCATATTTTTCCAGTCATCCTTAATGGCCAATGGGGCTGAAAAAATAAAGTCCATGAGTTGACTTTAAAAGTTGTTTACAGTTGTTAAAAACCCTTATCTGAATTAGGTTTCATTATGGATACATTTTTTTTTCTGTGTGAATCAAGTGTGTGTGTGTGTGTGTGTGTAGGTCATAACTGGCCTGGGTGTATGAGAACAGTGGGCTGCCATCAGACAACTGACCGTCATGACTGACAGCTGACATGACAGTGGTGTCACATGTAGATATTGATCTGAATTCACTAGTACAGGAGCTCAGGGTGTGAGAATACTTTTTTAGGTGCCTTTGTAAATATGGTGGAAATTTGAGCATAATTGTCAGAGAAAAAACTGGTATGGCCATGATATTCTTAGCAATTCATTTTAATTTTCATGTAAATGACTTCCATTTTTCCTTGTATCATTTAATTATTCTTGTTTTTTAAAAGTAACATTCCTTACTAGACAATTTTTTATGAACAAGACCTGTTGTAGAGATCAATGTACATATTTTATTATAAACATTCCATTTTTAAAAACAAATAAACATTTGATTAAATTTGTAATCTGTGTCTCAAATGGAACTGTCAATTGCGTGGTTAAATGAGAATCTGGTGTTAGGCCACTCACATATGTCCTGTCTGGTGTTAGGTCACTCACATGTCCTGTCTGGTGTTAGGTCACTCACATGTCCTGTCTGGTGTTAGGCCACTCACATGTCCTGTCTGGTGTTAGGTCACTCACATGTCCTGTCTGGTGTTAGGTCACTCACATATGTCCTGTCTGGTGTTAGGTCACTCACATGTCCTGTCTGGTGTTAGGTCACTCACATGTCCTGTCTGGTGTTAGGCCACTCACATGTCCTGTCTGGTGTTAGGTCACTCACATGTCCTGTCTGGTGTTAGGTCACTCACATATGTCCTGTCTGGTGTTAGGTCACTCACATGTCCTGTCTGGTGTTAGGTCACTCACATATGTCCTGTCTGGTGTTAGGTCACTCACATATGTCCTGTCTGGTGTTAGGTCACTCACATATGTCCTGTCTGGTGTTAGGTCACTCACATGTCCTGTCTGGTGTTAGGTCACTCACATGTCCTGTCTGGTGTTAGGTCACTCACATATGTCCTGTCTGGTGTTAGGTCACTCACATGTCCTGTCTGGTGTTAGGTCACTCACATGTCCTGTCTGGTGTTAGGCCACTCACATGTCCTGTCTGGTGTTAGGTCACTCACATGTCCTGTCTGGTGTTAGGTCACTCACATATGTCCTGTCTGGTGTTAGGTCACTCACATGTCCTGTCTGGTGTTAGGTCACTCACATGTCCTGTCTGGTGTTAGGCCACTCACATGTCCTGTCTGGTGTTAGGTCACTCACATGTCCTGTCTGGTGTTAGGTCACTCACATATGTCCTGTCTGGTGTTAGGTCACTCACATGTCCTGTCTGGTGTTAGGTCACTCACATATGTCCTGTCTGGTGTTAGGTCACTCACATATGTCCTGTCTGGTGTTAGGTCACTCACATATGTCCTGTCTGGTGTTAGGTCACTCACATGTCCTGTCTGGTGTTAGGTCACTCACATGTCCTGTCTGGTGTTAGGTCACTCACATGTCCTGTCTGGGTTGTTTAGCCAGCAAAAGACCCACCACAAAAGATGCAGCAGAAATGTCTATGGGAGAGAGATTAGGCACATGACTGTTGTGTAGGCATGAAGCAGCTTTGGTGGGTGGCGCCTCTCATATTCCTGAATGTTTCTTGATGATGTGGAATAAAAGCATCCAATTTCCCCATTGCCAAAGAAACCCAGCAGGGGTGTCTGAGGGAAGTGTTTACGGAATATTCCAGACTCGACATTGTGTTTGTTGTAGACGTGGAAGCCTCGGCCCACACAGGCGTACATCAGACCAATGCTATGGTGCAGGGGAAAGTTGTGAGCTTTTAGTTTGGACACCAGTTGATCCACCTCCTCCTCTCTATCCACATCACTGCGGATGAGCACAGAGGCCACTTGCACCTGGTCCCCACAGAGAGCCAGCCCAGACACAATACAGCTGCTGTCAGAACTCTCATCAGAGCTGGAACAAATAAAGTAGAGAAACTTAAGGCCCAGACACAATACAGCTGTCAGAGCTGGAACAAATAAAGTAGAGAAACTTAAGGCCCAGACACAATACAGCTGTCAGAGCTCTCATCAGAGCTGGAACAAATAAAGTAGAGAAACTTAAGGCCCAGACACAATACAGCTGCTGTCAGAGCTCTCATCAGAGCTGGAACAAATAAAGTAGAGAAATTTATGCAACCCTTGAAGTCCTACAGAGAGAAACTTAAGCAACCCTTAAAGTCCTACAGAGAGAAACTTAAGCAACCCTTAAAGTCCTACAGAGAGAAACTTAAGCAACCCTTGAAGTCCTACAGAGAGAAACTTAAGCAACCCTTAAAGTCCTACAGAGAGAAACTTAAGCAACCCTTAAAGTCCTACAGAGAGAAACTTACTTGAAAACTTTGTGAGAGAAATCTTTGAGGACTTTCTCATTGACGTAACCTCCAGCAATGAGTGGCCAGTCAAACATGCGGTACAGGGAGTAGCTGATCTCCTGGTCAATACCACTCATGGGGCAGTACAGGTTGATCATCTGGACCTGCAATACCACAAGGTAAGGAGTAGTTAAGGAAACAATACCACAAGGTAAGGAGTAGTTAAGGAAACAATACCACAAGGTAAGGAGTAGCATAGGTAACAATACCACAATGTAAGGAGTAGCATAGGTAACAATACCACAATGTAAGGAGTAGTTAAGGAAACAATACCACAAGGTAAGGAGTAGCATAGGTAACAATACCACAATGTAAGGAGTAGCATAGGTAACAATACCACAATGTAAGGAGTAGTTAAGGAAACAATACCACAATGTAAGGAGTAGTGTAGGAAACAATACCACAAGGTAAGGAGTAGCATAGGAAACAATACCACAATGTAAGGAGTAGTGTAGGAAACAATAGCACAAGGTAAGGAGTAGTGTAGGAAACAATACCACAAGGTAAGGAGTAGCATAGGTAACAATACCACAATAAAAGGAGTAGCGTAGGCAACAATACCACAAGGTAAGGAGTAGTGTAGGAAACAATACCACAATGTAAGGAGTAGCGTAGGCAACAATAGCACAATGTAAGGAGTAGTGTAGGAAACAATCTACAATGTAAGGAGTAGTTAAGGAAACAATACCACAATGTAAGGAGTAGTTAAGGAAACAATACCACAATGTAAGGAGTAGTTAAGGAAACAATACCACAAGGTAAGGAGTAGCGTAGGCAACAATACCACAAGGTAAGGAGTAGTGTAGGAAACAATACCACAATGTAAGGAGTAGTTAAGGAAACAATACCACAATGTAAGGAGTAGTTAAGGAAACAATACCACAATGTAAGGAGTAGTTAAGGAAACAATACCACAATGTAAGGAGTAGTTAAGGAAACAATACCACAATGTAAGGAGTAGTTAAGGAAACAATACCACAATGTAAGGAGTAGCATAGGAAACAATACCACAATGTAAGGAGTAGCATAGGAAACAATACCACAATGTAAGGAGTAGCATAGGAAACAATACCACAATGTAAGGAGTAGCATAGGAAACAATACCACAATGTAAGGAGTAGCATAGGAAACAATACCACAATGTAAGGAGTAGCATAGGAAACAATACCACAATGTAAGGAGTAGCATAGGAAACAATACCACAATGTAAGGAGCTCAGGAAACAATACCACAATGTAAGTATCTTAAGAACTGACCAGCGCTTACCTTCTTTTTCTTCAATGACTGGACACATGGTGGTATCTGCTGGGATTGACCCGACCAATAGCTGGCCAGCTGCAGGCACTCAGCGTGGGAGGAGGAAAATGGAACAAACTCAGCGCCCAGTAGCTGGCCAAACATGACCAGTGACAGGGCCATTGTGTACTCCTCCAGCTCTTCTGTTTTCATGGCTTCATCTGTCCCTGGTAACACAACAGTAGGACTTATCTAGAGGACAGTCAACACAACAGTACAGCAGGACTTATCTAAAGGACAGTCAACAAAACAGTACAGCAGGACTTATCTAGAGGACAGTCAACAAAACAGTACAGCAGGACTTATCTAAAGGACAGTCAACACAACAGTACAGCAGGACTTATCTAAAGGACAGTCAACACAACAGTACAGCAGGACTTATCTAAAGGACAGTCAACACAACAGTACAGCAGGACTTATCTAAAGGACAGTCAACACAACAGTACAGCAGGACTTATCTAAAGGACAGTCAACACAACAAAACATCCCTTACCCACACAACAAAACATCCCTTACCCACACAACAAAACATCCCTTACCCACACAACAAAACATCCCTTACCCACACAACAAAACATCCCTTACCCACACACAACCTTACCCACACAACAAAACATCCCTTACCCACACAACAAAACATCCCTTACCCACACAACAAAACATCCCTTACCCACACAACAAAACATCCCCTACCCACACACAAAACATCCCCTACCCACACAACAAAACATCCCCTACCCACACAACAAAACATCCCTTACCCACACAACAAAACATCCCTTACCCACACAACAAAACATCCCTTACCCACACAACAAAACATCCCCTACCCACACACAAAACATCCCCTACCCACACAACAAAACATCCCCTACCCACACAACAAAACATCCCTTACCCACACAACAAAACATCCCTTACCCACACAACAAAACATCCCTTACCCACACAACAAAACATCCCTTACCCACACACAACCTTACCCACACAACAAAACATCCCTTACCCACACAACAAAACATCCCTTACCCACACAACAAAACATCCCTTACCCACACAACAAAACATCCCTTACCCACACAAAAAACATCCCTTACCCACAATGCCATCTGTAACAACAACATGAAAGACACAGAGAGCTGGCAGTGAAGAAGAAAGAAACTCCATCATGATGTTGGTCTGGCTGTTGTGTTCCTTAATGCTGCTCCACAGCGTGTCAGTGCAGAACATGAGCACATGTCTTGGTTCTAGTGGGCTGTCCTAGAATAGATACAACACACATATATGTGCCTTCTTCAAATGTCATCTCATGTCATTACAACACACATATATGTGCCTTCTCCAAATCTCATCTCATGTCATTAAACCACACATATATGTGCCTTCTCCAAATGTCATCTCATATCATTACCACACACATATATGTGCCTTCTCCAAATGTCATCTCATGTCATTACCACACACATATATGTGCCTTCTCCAAATGTCATCTCATATCATCTGGAAATAATATGTAAAGAAATAGCTAGCTAATCAAATCAATCTACCAAAATATAATGTTTGACCAGAGTCCACCACTGCTCATCAATGTGTCCATCCTCAATGTTCTGTGTATGCTTAAAGTAATTCCATCTCATTTTTGCACGACTAGCTTTCTCTCTGCGTGCCTGATCACACCAGGTTTTGCACACTCTGAAAGAAATTATTACATTAATAACAAAAATAATTATTAAAGATGAATTCAGCCTATCAGTCTGAGGTGATACTACCGTTTTATTTCTCTATATAATATAACTAGCTAGAAATAGATCTAGATCTATTCATATAATAAAAATATAAATTTGGTACCAATGGAATTCTTAATCATTCCTCTAACTAACTCATATGATTTTATTTAAGACTTTAAGATAAAATACTCAAAAATTCATTTTGTATGCTACAAATAATAGTACAAACAACCTAGCCTACCTAGAACATGTGTTTAGCTGTCGTGCTGATAGAAATTTAAATATCCTATCTAAAACTATTATCACGTTTGTCAGAACATTTCCTGAAATATCCATTATTTGACTAGATCTATCTTACTAGATCTAGGCCCCTAACACTGTTTTCGGTAGCAGTCTAGTTTCTAGATCTATTTTTGGGTAGAAATCTAGTGGGCCTATTTCGAATCTTTCGAAATTTTGGTTTTCCATTAGATCTAAATCTAGATCTACTAACTATTAACAAGAATCATGTTAGACTTATGTAGATCTAGACATCTAAGTCTAAAACTTTTTCTAGATCACAATACATACGTTGAAACACTTTCTGAAAATTTATTTTGATATGATATTGGGATTATGTCTATACTATATGCATGTAAGTCGATGTGCTTGTGTGTATGAGTGTGTATTTCTTTCAATCATTTTACGCGGGGGGGGGGGGGGGGGGGGGCGCACGTAAATTCCGTGTGTCTGACACTGATAAAAAAAAAAACAATTACCACATAGGCCTACGATTTTTTTTTAGTACATCAAACAGTGATTTCTAATTAGATCTATAATGTGACTTAGGGGTCATCCATAAATCACGCTTTTTGGACGATTTTTACCTACCCCCTCCACTCCGGCAAACATCGTCAAAAACAGCAAGACCCCCCCCCCCCCTAAAATGACGTCACAACTCAGCCTACAACCTGAAGCGTAGCGCCCGGGGCGAACTTTCAACCTGTCTCCCCCCCCCCCTATATATATATATATATATATATATATATATATATATATATATATATATATATATATATATATATATATATAGGGGTCATAGTGAAAAATATACTAAAATTGAAAAAAAATGAGAAAAAGCGAAAACTAGATCTAGATCTATATCAAAAAGTCATTTTTAAAACCTCCCAGTTACATAAATTGCATCTGGAGGAGCCTCTTACTCAGCAATAAGAACATCTATTTTAGTTAGTTGTTAATTTTTATGCTGCCAAATTTTGCTTAATAATGTATTAATATAGGTGAATTACGTCATTACTCTCATTAATTAAAAAATTATTAAAAATACTAGCAATACGTAATTTGGCAAAATAATTATACAAAAATGTTCAGAATTGAATGTAGTTTCAGAAACAATAGATTTTGAAAAAAAAATCAACATTTCTGACTTAAATATATGTATTGGGGGGGGGGGGGGGGGTAACCTGCCCTCAACAGGTCTTTGTGATTAATTTAAATGTTTTGCTATGTTTTTATTTTATACTTCTTACTAGCCCACCCCAACCTCCTCACGCACAATACACACTCATACACTTGTTACTCCATTCATTGTCTACAGGACTTTTAATTTAATTTAGGTCTATCCGATATTTAGATTCGGTATCTAATAGAAACTTTTAAAAAATTCCCTGGTTGTTGTTGTAGGCTATTTTTAGTTTTCATAAGTAAATAAACACGGTGTCATGTGCTTATTTAGATTTATGTAAAATGAATGCAAATGTTGACTTGTTGAATGAATGTTGAATTCAAACAAATCGTCCTTGAATAGAGCATTATTACATTATCTAATATAATAATATCTATTATTAGAATCTTGATACATTCTAGTAATAATAATAGTAATATTATTATTATTATTAGGTAATCTATCGTTTTGGGTACGTAAAATCGCCCGCGGCTATTTATGTAGGCATTTCGATGTCCGCCATTTTGTTTAATCTGGCCACATCCGAAATTTTTCAAGCCAACTTTTGTAATTTCGGCCATTTTCCATCCAAGTGCTTAGTTATCATGAGAGAATCGATAAATTAATGTATTCGATACGTCAAAGTGGGCTGTTTTTATATTCTATGTTTGTATGGAAAACTATTAGTTACATTTTAACATATCGATCCCAATTTTATCGAGGTATCTTAGCGAGCACGTCTCATTAAACGCAGTAACCGACTTCTTTCAATTAGTATTAATTTTAGCAAGAAAGTAAAGTATAATAAGCTAGACATTAGTTGTAATGAGCATCCTAACCATTCTCAAGAACAAAAATAACAGTTTCATAGAGTTCTTTTCATTGGAACATGCTTAAAAAGCATTGGTAAATCTTGGGGGGGGTCCCGCTTACACAATTTTTTAACAGGGCGATAGGGGCCGCGAGGTTACCTATTATCGATAGAACCGAATTTCGGCATTTAAAAAAGAGATAAGTTCAGGAAACTAGATCTAGTAAATAAGTAATGCCAAACTATTTTGATGGGTGGAAATGTTGGTTTTATGGGGCTTTTTAGCTCTTTATAACCAGATATTGCTTCTTGCGTGAAGTGAAGGGGATCTACGCAATTTTAATAATGACGGCCGAGTTTAAATTTTTATGACGGTCCATAGACCATATGCATGAAATATAAAAAATCGCACATTTGATATTACTGTTTAACACTATTCATTGAATTGGCAAGATTTTAGCTTATAGAATGTTTTTTATGGATTAAATAAAATTTAAAGCAATGGAATTAATAGTCCCATTCATTAATAATCTTCCATATTAGTCATTTTCAATTGGGTAATAATAATAGGCCTAATTAAAATTTTAAATAGTAATAAATAGGCCCTTATGCCTTATAAATATTAGGCCCCTATAGAATAGATTTAGATCTATGTATTTTAATGAGTAATTGCTTATAAGAATCTAATAGAACTAATATTTATTGCATCAAGCTTAAATATATAATTATGTTGTAAAATTACTTATGGATGATGTCTAAACTTTAGTTACCCCGTTTCAGGAAAAACTGATTAAGAAAATAATTACAAAGATTAAATTGGTCATTTCTCAGATTATAGTATATTATCTTTAAAATTTAATAATAGCTAAAATATACTACTAGATCTATAGAGGCATGGAAAGTAAAATAAATGAAGTCAAAGATAAAATAGAAACATTAACACTTCACTTTAATAATGTGATCTAAAGCAACAGTGATAGATACATTTTTTTAAAAGTCAAAAAGAAAACAGAAACAGTAACACTTTGAACAATGTGACTTAATTTTATAACTTAAACTAAGCAACAGTAATTTTTTTTAAACAGTAGGTTCAGATCAGCAAATAAGGCAGCTGTCTATCCTTCGGTTGCGACACATCTCATCTAGTTTCTGTAGGCTGTCTATTGATTAACCATCCTTGGCTACTTATTAAAAGTAGCCTATAACTAATGCTACTAATATTTAGATATTTCAACATAATCCTAACCATATCATATTCCAGTATGAGTATAATACACAGGTATTATTGATACAAGATTTCAGTGCCACCCCCATTAATTAGACTTTATTATATGTGATTGTCTTTTTCTCCTAGCATTTTTTTGACTTGTAAATTTCTATTCCCAACATCCTTAAGCATCTATGTGCTAAGTTTTATCTTTGTATCATCGATAGCAACATAGATATTCAGTATGAAAAGTGACTTGTGGCAATCATAGTAGAACGGCACCGCACTCCTTAATTGGGCTTTATTAAGTTAATTATTAGTTGTTTTCCTTTTAATTAAGCTGTATTTCACTTGCATATTCCTGTTGCCTGTACTCCCTAGCACCAATATGCAAAGTATTATCAATATATCTTTATTAACAACAGAGTTGTGCAGTTTGACAATAGACTAACGTTGCTCTCTATATAAAAACGCCATGACCCTTAATTAGTCTTAATTATTTTTTGTTTTCCCTTTACTGATCTTTATTTCAATTGCATATTCCTGTTGCCTGTACTCTCTAGTATCAATATGCAAAGTTTTATCATTACATGTTAAAAAATAACAACGCTATATGAACTCAAAGAAGGACACCAAGTATTTTGCAACTTTACAATAAAATATAAGCTGTTTAGCATACAACTTTAAAAATTCATAAAAAAATAACTACTGGGCCTATAGTGATAAATTTAGTGGTTTATTAAATGGCAGTTTATGGCCTTCAATATTATGTGTGTTTTATCATTCTGAGATAATTAGGCAAAATTTACCAAAATGCCTATATTTATGTACGAAAACGTTACCTCGTTGTCAAGGCTTTAATAGAAGTATATTGTCATACTTTTGTGTCAAATATTATAGATAAATGAATAATAACGATAGATTACCTATTATTAGTATTAAGTGTATTCATAATCTAGATCTAGATCGTTTTAGGTAGGCACCTAGAAACTAGAAAGTCTAGTAAAATCGCCCGCTGTTAGACTGTTACTAACTTAACTGTTACTGTTAGTAATGTACGAAAAAGTTACCTCATTGCCTCATGGTCAAGGCTTTAATAGAAGTATATTGATTTAATATTGTGATATATTTGTGTCAAATATTATAGAATATAGATAAATGAATAATATACCAAAATCAATTATTAAATATCATCGCTAGTCTTTATTTGTTACTGAAAAGTTTTATTACAGTAATTAAAAAACAAGAACATGAATGAAAGATTGAAACATTTTAGCAACTTTCAAAACATAAATCTTCCTTAAAATGTGAAATAATTACTAAAATTTAATGAGACACCTTCTTATCACATTACTAGTCTCGGACAATTTTACGTACCTAAAACGATAGATTACCGTATTTAGAAACATACATATGATTAAAAAATAAAAAATTAGGCCTAGGCCCTAATAAAAATTAATATTTAATTTAAATTATGTAATTATTTAAAAATGGCCATTCCTAGCTCCTATAGTCATCTATAATAATAGTTTCGCTGTCTGTCTATGTCTATGTATCAGACAAGAACGCTCTGTCTGACAAGAACGCTCTAGAGAAAAGACAAGGAAATTAAAAACATGCATAGTATTTCGAAAAACGAAGTATGACGTCGACACATTTAGCATGGAGTTGAAAATAATCTCAAGGCGGAAAGTGCACACAGTAATATAATGACGTCATTGATTATCGCGTAAACATTGAATAAAAAGGAAATGTTGTCTAATCTAAATGGTTTGCGTGAAGAGTTTCTTGCATACAATTCTTCGGGTAAGCAGAATACCCAGCTAATGTGACTGTTATAAGCAGAATACCTAGCTAATGTGACTGTTATAAGCAGAATACCCAGCTAATGTGACTATTATAAGCAGAATACCCAGCTAATGTGACTATTATAAGCAGAATACCCAGCTAATGAGACTATTATAAGCAGAATACCCAGCTAATGAGACTGTTATAAGCAGAATACCGAGCTAATGAGACTGTTATAAGCAGAATACCCAACTAATGAGACTGTTATAAGCAGAATACAATGTAAAAATATGCTGTACAGTTCTTGATGTAAGTTCTCTCTCTAAATAGACTGACTAAAACAGGCTCTATCCAGTAAAATAGATTGTATATACTAGAACAGGCTCTATACAGTAAAATAGACTGACTAAAACAGGCTCTATCCAGTAAAATAGATTGTATAGACTAAAACAGGCTCTATACAGTAAAATAGACTGACTAAAACAGGCTCTATCCAGTAAAATAGATTGTATAGACTAAAACAGGCTCTATACAGTAAAATAGACTGACTAAAACAGGCTCTATCCAGTAAAATAGATTGTATAGACTAAAACAGGCTCTATACAGTAAAATAGACTGACTAAAACAGGCTCTATCCAGTAAAATAGATTGTATAGACTAAAACAGGCTCTATACAGTAAAATAGACTGACTAAAACAGGCTCTATCCAGTAAAATAGATTGTATAGACTAGAACAGGCTCTATACAGTAAAATAGACTGACTAAAACAGGCTCTATCCAGTAAAATAGATTGTATAGACTAGAACAGGCTCTATACAGTAAAATAGACTGACTAAAACAGGCTCTATCCAGTAAAATAGATTGTATAGACTAGAACAGACACTATACAGTAAAATAGATTGTATAGACTAGAACAGGCACTATACAGTAAAATAGATTGTATAGACTAGAACAGGCACTATACAGTAAAATAGATTGTATAGACTAGAACAGACACTATACAGTAAAATAGATTGTATAGACTAGAACAGGCACTATACAGTAATCTAGTTTAACTGTTCAGGAGCTGGTCTAATATTTTCAGGCTGATATCTAAAACTTATCAGTGGTAATCAACTGATCCAAATATCTCTTGATAAGATCTAATCACTAGCATCTTATCCAAGATCTGATGTCATAACCTGACTGATATTGTTGAAGAGTGGCGTAGTTATGAAGTCACCCACTGCTTGAATTTTTTCTCTGGCCCATTGTTAATCTTGCTTTTGTGCACACTTTTTAGGAGGTGCTTTTGTGCCCACTTTTTAGGAGGTGCTTTTGAACCAGAGGTAAAATGTCATTGAATCTATACTTTTAAATGTATTCTATAAACATTAGAGGTATAAAAAATTGGATCTAAACTTTTTAATAGATTTTCATAGGAGGTTAAAAAAATTAGATCTAAACAAATTGTATACATTTTATAGGAGGTAAACTTTTAAATTGGAACTAAACAAATGTTACACATTTTATAGGAAGTAAACTTTTAAACTGGAGCTAAACTTTTTTTTTTAAATGAACTTTTTTTAACAAACTTTTTAATGGATTTTATAAAAAGAAACTTTTTGAATCTAAACTTTATATTTGAGGTTCAAAAATATTGTAAAACCTTTAACTAGGTTTCATCTATTTACTTACTCTAGGTACATGTTTTTAGTTTTTAATTTTATTTTTTTAGCTTGGCTTAAACTTTTTACTTACAATACTTAGATGTAGATTCTTTTGTTTGATTTTAAAAATTTAAACCAGAGCTAAGTTTTTTATTTTATTCTGAGGCAGATTTTTTGTTTGATTTTAAATTTTTACTATAGTTAAACATTTTACTGATTTACTTGAAGGCAGATTGTTTGGTTTGATTTTTAATTTAATTTTAAACTGTTCAACCTTTTCTTAAAGGTAGATCTACATGGGGGGGGGGGGGGGGGGGGGAAAGAGGAGAGGGGGGGGGGGGGGGGGTTAACTCAATCATACGAATAAATTGCCATGAATAAAACAATATTTTTTTGTGAATATTAATATGGCCTTAATGAACGTTTTTCTTCTTGCATGTGTGTTAAATATTGGCTCATGAAAATTCATGATTATACAAGCCAATAATTCCCTTTGTCTGGTCAGGGTTGTGATGGGTCAGTGAAGCGAAGACAGTTGTGTGTGATGGAGGGATCAGACACATACTCTACCTGACACTGGCAAAACTTGTGAGTGGGCCAAAAATGTTTTCAGTCCATTTTTTATTTACTATCTGCTTAATTTTAGCATCACTCACATTTTTATTCAAAAATACCTGAGAAACTGGCATAGTGCATTTTAAAGAACAACTTTTAAAATAGTTCTATCTGCTGTTGTTTGTTCTATCCTTAGAAAGAAAGTTTGCTGTTGTTTGTTCCATCCTTAGAAAGAAAGTTTTTAGATTAATCAATTGAAAGAAAGTCTGCTGTTGTTCCATCCATAGAAAGAAAGTCTGCTGTTGTTCCATCCATAGAAAGAAAGTTTGCTGTTGTTTGTTCCATCCATAGAAAGAAAGTCTGCTGTTGTTTCATCCATAGAAAGAAAGTCTGCTGTTGTTCCATCCATAGAAAGAAAGTCTGCTGTTGTTCCATCCATAGAAAGAAAGTCTGCTGTTGTTCCATCCATAGAAAGAAAGTCTGCTGTTGTTCCATCCATAGAAAGAAAGTCTGCTGTTGTTAGTTCCATAGAAAGAAAGTCTGTTGTTATTCTATTCATGGAAAGAAAGTCTGCTGTTGTTCTATCCTTAGAAAGAAAGTCTGCTGTTCTATTCATAGAAAGAAAGTCTGCTGTTGTTCTATTCATAGAAAGTAAGTCTGCTGTTCTATTCATAGAAAGAAAGTCTGCTGTTGTTCCATCCATAGAAAGAAAGTCTGTTGTAGTTCCATCCATAGAAAGAAAGTCTGCTGTTGTTCCATCCATAGAAAGAAAGTCTGTTGTAGTTCCATCCATAGAAAGAAAGTCTGCTGTTGTTCCATCCATAGAAAGAAAGTCTGCTGTTGTTCCATCCATAGAAAGAAAGTCTGCTGTTGTTCCATTCATAGAAAGAAAGTTTGCTGTTGTTCCATCCATAGAAAGAAAGTCTGTTGTAGTTCCATCCATAGAAAGAAAGTCTGTTGTAGTTCCATCCATAGAAAGAAAGTCTGCTGTTGTTCCATCCATAGAAAAAAAGTCTGCTGTTGTTCCATCCATAGAAAGAAAGTTTGCTGTTGTTTGTTCCATCCATAGAAAGAAAGTCTGCTGTTGTTCCATCCATAGAAAGAAAGTCTGCTGTTGTTCCATCCATAGAAAGAAAGTCTGCTGTTGTTCCATCCATAGAAAGAAAGTCTGCTGTTGTTCCATCCATAGAAAGGAAGTCTGCTGTTGTTACTTCCATAGAAAGAAAGTTTGTTGTTACTCTATTCATGGAAAGAAAGTCTGCTGTTGTTCTATCCATAGAAAGAAAGTCTGCTGTTGTTCCATCCATAGAAAGAAAGTCTGCTGTTGTTCCATCCATAGAAAGAAAGTCTGCTGTTGTTCCATCCATAGAAAGAAAGTCTGCTGTTGTTAGTTCCATAGAAAGAAAGTCTGTTGTTATTCTATTCATGGAAAGAAAGTCTGCTGTTGTTCTATCCTTAGAAAGAAAGTCTGTTGTTCTATTCATAGAAAGAAAGTCTGCTGTTGTTCTATTCATAGAAAGTAAGTCTGCTGTTCTATTCATAGAAAGAAAGTCTGCTGTTGTTCCATCCATAGAAAGAAAGTCTGTTGTAGTTCCATCCATAGAAAGAAAGTCTGCTGTTGTTCCATCCATAGAAAGAAAGTCTGTTGTAGTTCCATCCATAGAAAGAAAGTCTGCTGTTGTTCCATCCATAGAAAGAAAGTCTGCTGTTGTTCCATCCATAGAAAGAAAGTCTGCTGTTGTTCCATCCATAGAAAGAAAGTTTGCTGTTGTTCCATCCATAGAAAGAAAGTCTGTTGTAGTTCCATCCATAGAAAGAAAGTCTGCTGTTCTATTCATAGAAAGAAAGTCTGCTGTTGTTCCATCCATAGAAAGAAAGTCTGTTGTAGTTCCATCCAGAAAGTCTGCTGTTGTTCCATCCATAGAAAGAAAGTCTGTTGTAGTTCCATCCATAGAAAGAAAGTCTTCTGTTGTTCCATCCATAGAAAGAAAGTCTGCTGGTGTTCCATCCATAGAAAGAAAGTCTGCTGTTGTTCCATCCATAGAAAGAAAGTCTGCTGTTGTTCCATCCATAGAAAGAAAGTCTGCTGTTGTTCCATCCATAGAAAGAATGTTGTAGTTCCATCCATAGAAAGAAAGTCTGCTGTTATTCTATTCATAGAAAGAAAGTCTGCTGTTGTTCTATTCATAGAAAGAAAGTCTGCTGTTGTTCCATCCATAGAAAGAAAGTCTGTTGTTGTTCCATCCATAGAAAGAAAGTCTGTTGTTGTTCCATCCATAGAAAGAAAGTCTGCTGTTGTTCCATCCATAGAAAGAAAGTCTGCTGTTGTTGCATCCATAGAAAGAAAGTCTGCTGTTGTTGCAGGAGATGTTCACCACCCACAGTGCTGTGAGCCAGGTTAGAGCTGAGACCATAAAAAAATGTGTCCAAGAGGCGGAGGAGCTGTACTGGTCAGTGGGGGACCTGGCTGCTCAATTTTCGCATGACGGCCATCAGGAGCAGGACCTGGGATCACAGCTATTGGGGTCAGTTCTGTTTGTGGATACTGGGGTCAGTTCTGTTTGTGGCTACTGGGGTCAGTTCAGTTAGTGGCTACTGGGGTCAGTTCAGTTAGTGGCTACTGGGGTCAGTTCAGTTAGTGGCTACTGGGGTCAGTTCAGTTAGTGGCTACTGGGGTCAGTTCAGTTAGTGGCTACTGGGGTCAGTTCAGTTAGTGGCTACTGGGGTCAGTTCAGTTAGTGGCTACTGGGGTCAGTTCAGTTAGTGGCTACTGGGGTCAGTTCAGTTAGTGGCTACTGGGGTCAGTTCTGTTTGTGGCTACTGGGGTCAGTTCAGTTAGTGGCTACTGGGGTCAGTTCAGTTAGTGGCTACTGGGGTCAGTTCAGGAAAATTTATAAATATCTAGATTAATACAAATTAAACAACTGTTGATTAAGATTTAAGAATCCAATTCTTAAACTCTATGCTAGAATTAAATTCTTAAACTCAGTGCTAAAGTCATGGGACTGCAGCCCTATCTAGTAGCATGGGACAGCACCCCCCCCCCCCCCCCCCAGAGATGCCTAAAGAAACACTGAATAAAATATTCAGTGAATATAAATAAGGCTATTTTTTAAATATTTGGACCTGTAATCTGTGAATGTTTTAACCTGTAACCTGTGTATGTTTTGACCTGTAACCTGTGCATGTTTTGACCTGTAACCTGTGAATGTTTTAACCTGTAACCTGTGCATGTTTTGACCTGTAGCCTGTGAGTGTTTTGACCTGTAACCTGTGAATGTTTTGACCTGTAACCTGTGAATGTTTTTACATGTAACCTGTGCATGTTTTGACCTGTAACCTGTAAATGTTTTGACATGTAACCTGTGCATGTTTTGACCTGTAACCTGTAAATGTTTTTACCTGTAACCTGTGCATGTTTTGACCTGTAACCTGTGAATGTTTTGACCTGTAACCTGTGCATGTTTTGACCTGTAACCTGTGAATGTTTTGACCTGTAACCTGTGGATGTTTTGACCTGTGAATGTTTTGACCTGTAACCTGTGAATGTTTTAACCTGTAAACTGTTAATGTTTTGACCTGTAACCTGTGAATGTTTTGACCTGTAACCTGTGGATGTTTTGACCTGTGAATGTTTTGACCTGTAACCTGTGAATGTTTTGACCTGTAACCTGTGAATGTTTTGACCTGTAACCTGTGAATGTTTTGACCTGTAACCTGTGAATGTTTTGACCTGTAACCTGTGAATGTTTTAACCTGTGAATGTTTTGACCTGTAACCTGTGAATGTTTTGACCTGTAACCTGTGAATGTTTTGACCTGTAACCTGTGAATGTTTTGACCTGTAACCTGTGAATGTTTTAACCTGTGAATGTTTTGACCTGTAACCTGTGAATGTTTTGACCTGTGAATGTTTTGACCTGTAACCTGTGAATGTTTTGACCTGTAACCTGTGAATGTTTTAACCTGTGAATGTTTTGACCTGTAACCTGTGCATGTTTTGACCTGTAACCTGTGCATGTTTTGACCTGTAACCTGTGAATGTTTTGACCTGTAACCTGTGAATGTTTTGACCTGTAACCTGTGAATGTTTTGACCTGTAACCTGTGAATGTTTTGACTTGTAACCTGTGAATGTTTTGACCTGTAACCTGTGGATGTTTTGACCTGTAACCTGTGAATGTTTTTACCTGTAACCTGTGAATGTTTTGACCTGTAACCTGTGAATGTTTTGACCTGTAACCTGTGGATGTTTTGACCTGTAACCTGTGAATGTTTTGACCTGTAAGCTGTGAATGTTTTGACCTGTAACCTGTGAATGTTTTGACCTGTAACCTGTGGATGTTTTGACCTGTAACCTGTGAATGTTTTTACCTGTAACCTGTGAATGTTTTGACCTGTAACCTGTGAATGTTTTGACCTGTAACCTGTGGATGTTTTGACCTGTAACCTGTGAATGTTTTTACCTGTAACCTGTGAATGTTTTGACCTGTAACCTGTGGATGTTTTGACCTGTAACCTGTGAATGTTTTTACCTGTAACCTGTGAATGTTTTGACCTGTAACCTGTGAATGTTTTTACCTGTAACCTGTGAATGTTTTGACCTGTAACCTGTGAATGTTTTGACCTGTAACCTGTGGATGTTTTTATCTGTAACCTGTGAATGTTTTGACCTGTAACCTGTGCATGTTTTGACCTGTAACCTGTGAATGTTTTGACCTGTAACCTGTGAATGTTTTGACCTGTAACCTGTGAATGTTTTTACCTGTAACCTGTGAATGTTTTGACCTGTAACCTGTGAATGTTTTGACCTGTAACCTGTGGATGTTTTGACCTGTAACCTGTGAATGTTTTTACCTGTAACCTGTGAATGTTTTGACCTGTAACCTGTGAATGTTTTGACCTGTAACCTGTGGATGTTTTGACCTGTAACCTGTGAATGTTTTTACCTGTAACCTGTGGATGTTTTGACCTGTAACCTGTGCATGTTTTGACCTGTAACCTGTGAATGTTTTGACCTGTAACCTGTGAATGTTTTGACCTGTAACCTGTGAATGTTTTGACCTGTAACCTGTGAATGTTTTGACCTGTAACCTGTGAATGTTTTGACCTGTAACCTGTGGATGTTTTGACCTGTAACCTGTGAATGTTTTTACCTGTAACCTGTGAATGTTTTGACCTGTAACCTGTGGATGTTTTGACCTGTAACCTGTGAATGTTTTTACCTGTAACCTGTGAATGTTTTGACCTGTAACCTGTGAATGTTTTTACCTGTAACCTGTGAATGTTTTGACCTGTAACCTGTGAATGTTTTGACCTGTAACCTGTGAATGTTTTGACCTGTAACCTGTGAATGTTTTGACCTGTAACCTGTGAATGTTTTTACCTGTAACCTGTGAATGTTTTGACCTGTAACCTGTGAATGTTTTTACCTGTAACCTGTGAATGTTTTGACCTGTAACCTGTGAATGTTTTGACCTGTAACCTGTGAATGTTTTGACCTGTAACCTGTGAATGTTTTGACCTGTAACCTGTGAATGTTTTTACCTGTAACCTGTGAATGTTTTGACCTGTAACCTGTGGATGTTTTGACCTGTAACCTGTGAATGTTTTTACCTGTAACCTGTGAATGTTTTGACCTGTAACCTGTGAATGTTTTTACCTGTAACCTGTGAATGTTTTGACCTGTAACCTGTGGATGTTTTGACCTGTAACCTGTGAATGTTTTGACCTATAACCTGTGAATGTTTTGACCTGTAACCTGTGAATGTTTTTACCTGTAACCTGTGAATGTTTTTACCTGTAACCTGTGAATGTTTTGACCTGTAACCTGTGAATGTTTTTACCTGTAACCTGTGAATGTTTTGACCTGTAACCTGTGAATGTTTTTACCTGTAACCTGTGAATGTTTTGACCTGTAACCTGTAAATGTTTTAACCTGTAACCTGTGAATGTTTTGACCTGTAACCTGTGAATGTTTTGACCTGTAACCTGTGGATGTTTTGACCTGTAACCTGTGAATGTTTTTACCTGTAACCTGTGAATGTTTTAACCTGTAACCTGTGCATGTTTTGACCTGTAACCTGTGAATGTTTTGACCTGTAACCTGTGAATGTTTTGACCTGTAACCTGTGGATGTTTTGACCTGTAACCTGTGAATGTTTTGACCTGTAACCTGTGAATGTTTTTACCTGTAACCTGTGAATGTTTTGACCTGTAACCTGTGAATGTTTTGACCTGTAACCTGTGGATGTTTTGACCTGTAACCTGTGAATGTTTTGACCTGTAACCTGTGAATGTTTTGACCTGTAACCTGTGAATGTTTTGACCTGTAACCTGTGGATGTTTTGACCTGTAACCTGTGAATGTTTTGACCTGTAACCTGTGCATGTTTTGACCTGTAACCTGTGAATGTTTTGACCTGTAACCTGTGAATGTTTTGACCTGTAACCTGTGAATGTTTTGACCTGTAACCTGTGAATGTTTTGACCTGTAACCTGTGAATGTTTTGACCTGTAACCTGTGAATGTTTTGACCTGTAACCTGTGAATGTTTTGACCTGTAACCTGTGAATGTTTTGACCTGTAACCTGTGAATGTTTTGACCTGTAACCTGTGAATGTTTTGACCTGTAACCTGTGAATGTTTTGACCTGTAACCTGTGAATGTTTTGACCTGTAACCTGTGAATGTTTTGACCTTTAACCTGTGAATGTTTTGACCTTTAACCTGTGAATGTTTTGACCTGTAACCTGTGAATGTTTTGACCTGTAACCTGTGAATGTTTTGACCTTTAACCTGTGAATGTTTTGACCTGTAACCTGTGAATGTTTTGACCTGTAACCTGTGAATGTTTTGACCTGTAACCTGTGAATGTTTTGACCTGTAACCTGTGAATGTTTTGACCTGTAACCTGTGAATGTTTTGCAGACAGAGCACCTGCCTCAAGCAACTACACAGCTACTTCAGTCAGCTGGAGTAAGTTTTTTTTTGCTTTTTCAAACATCCTGTCACCATGGTAACACTTGATTTCAACATACACAAAACATTATTCAACCCATTGCCTCTCGTTACCATAGCAACATACACAAAGTTTTTTTTTCTCAGAGCAAGAAAGTGCTGTTTGCAGCTGGCAAGTCGTAGGTCAAAGTTCAACTCTATGAGACTTGTTCTATCTGGTGCCACACTGGATGATGGTAAGTAGGTCACATTGTTCTATCTTGTGCCACACTGGGTGATGGTAAGTAGGTCACATTGTTCTATCTGGTGCCACTCTGGGTGATGGTAAGTAGGTCACATTGTTCTATCTTGTGCCACATTGGGTGAGGTAAGTAGGTCACATTGTGCTATCTGGTGACACACTGGATGATGGTAAGTAGGTCACATTGTTCTATCTGGTGCCAAACTGGATGATTGTAAGTAGGTCACATTGTTCTATCTGGTGCCACACTGGATGATGGTAAGTAGGTCACATTGTTCTATCTGGTGCCACACTGGATGATGGTAAGTAGGTCACATTGTGCTATCTAGTGCCATAGATTTGTAAATGAAATAGGCTGTGGCTTGACCTAATTAAAATGTGGCCAGAGCCGGCGTTAGGGGGTGGCAAACGGGGCGGTCGCCCCAGGCCCCGCGCTTGAAGGGGCCCCGCGCTTCAGCAACGCCATTGTTGCCTGAATTAGTTTGTAAACTTAAATAATCTTTGCTGAATTAAATTTTAAAAAACCCCAACTAAATGGCCGAAATTGTTGGATGTTAAAACTGAGGCCACGGATGATGTTAGTGAGTTATCCTCTACATGGACTGGTACAGACCGTTATTCGATACGAAGACATTTGTGTCACGCATCGCTGACACGGTCGACTCGCAATTGTCCAGAGGTGACTGGAGATGGCGGTCGCGAATTAGCCCCCGACTGACATGGGAGGTAAAATCGGGAAAAACGTAAACAGATACCCTATTGTTTGCGGACCGTTGAAGACGTTTTTTTTTTGGTGAGCAGGCTGGGGTGCCTGTAGTAAACTGTCAGTGTCCTGATGATGGCTTGCAGAGGAGGAGGGGGGGGGAGCGGATGGGGACATGCCCCGGAAATCCAGAGTATTTATCCCTAAAATCATAATTTATACACCGTATGGGCATCTTTTGTGTAACATCTTTTATGCATATTCACCACGATACGTTTGATAGGCATCCATACAGTAATTATGTTCATATTTATTTTATATAATTGCCAGGTCATCTTTAAATACATTATACTTGTATTTATTTTTATATTTTCGAAGTGCATTTATACAGCAATTATGTCCATTTTCATTTTGGTAAACTTTAACGGTATTTGTAAAGTGATTAAGCACATGTTTATTTTAATTCATTGTAGGGACAGTGGCGTAGCGAGGTCGGGTGTCACCCGGTGCGGCACTTAATGGTGTCACCCCTCCCCCTTCCCGAGGCAAAGCGACCCCCCCCCTCCTCAAACTTTTGATTTGCACCCCCCCCCCCCCACACCTCAAACTTTCGATTTGCACCCCCCTCAAGTTTTTCTCTATATATTTTGCTATTTTTTGCCTTGGTGTCACCCCTCTAAAAGGTGTCACACGGTGCGATCCGCAACCCCCCCCCGCTACGCCTCTGTGTAGGGATATTCAGTATAATAGTTAAGGCCATAGTGATTCTTGTTTTAAAATAGTGTAGGCACACTAAACAAATTATAAAGCCTATACTGTTTGATACATCGGGCCGAGACTGTTTTATGGTAAAGTTCTCCTGATTTCTAAAACGTCTAAATTACCGGCAGTCCGAACATGCCATCGCGAAACTCATAAATAACATGAAGCTGGCTGTCACATGGTTCACTTTCTAATTATAGACACGGACCTTCTCTTGTGAGAACGCGGTCTTAACCTTTAATGTAATACGCGGACGCTCTAGAAACACGCACCTTCTCTTGAATGGCTGCGGTCAGAGATCCAGTAACGTAGTACCCGAACTGATTTTTTTTAGGGTTTGGCATCCCATAGATTTAAATGTACAGTTTTCCTTCACGGGCTTCACCTCACCCCACCAACTGTCACCCCCCCCCCCCCCCCCAGTGTTCCACCTTACTGAGCCTCCGTGATTACATTTGAGAGTCATTTCCTTTGTGTTTTTCACAATTCGAGCTTATCCCGAAATCTATCAATGTTTTGCTATTTTCCCCGGCATCCACACACTTTGAATGCCCCTGTTAACACTCGATAAATTGAGAAAATATCGATACTATCACCTGCCACTGTGGACCGATTTAACGTTGCTTCAAAGTGCCCGAAGGTATTAAGTCAGCCAAACAGTGCCAGTACATTTGGAGTATTCGGGATTCCTTTCCCAATACGGCTATCGCCTACAGAATCTTGCTAACAGTTCCAGTCACGTAAGGCAAGAAAAGTAGATCTTCGTTTGTAAACGTACTGGTAAGATTTTCATAAATAAACATTAATGTAAAAAAATCAGGTTTGAAGCTGACGTTCATCGTCTCTTTAATGCGTGCATCAAACTTATATCTGTTTTATTTTTTACTTTTCAAACAAAAAGCCTTAACAGAAACAAGCAATGTTTCAAAAGCACTTCTAAGTAAACAAATTATTTGTTAATCAGTGTCTTAATGTTAATACGACATTGATAAACAGCTTAAAAATACCATATATATCGTTATAAATATTAATTCGCGTTGAGAAGAAAAAATACGCCTCACTGTACATGTTTTAGACACCAATGAAAAAAATATAAGGCCCCGCGCGGATGGTTGGCCATAGGCCCCGCGTACCCCTAACGCCGACTCTGAATGTGGCTAATCATGTGGCTTGACCTAATTAAAATGTGGCTAATCATGTGGCTTGACCTAATAAAAATGTGGCTAATCATGTGGCTTGACCTAATTAAAATGTGGCTAATCATGTGGCTTGACCTAATTAAAATGTGACTAATCATGTGGCTTGACCTAATAAAAATGTGGCTAATCATGTGGCTTGACCTAATTAAAATGTGGCTAATCGTGTGGCTTGACCTAATTAAAATGTGGCTAATCATGTGGCTTGACCTAATTAAAATGTGGCTAATCATGTGGCTTGACCTAATAAAAATGTGGCTAATCATGTGGCTTGACCTAATTAAAATGTGGCTAATCATGTGGCTTGACCTAATAAAAATGTGGCTAATCATGTGGCTTGACCTAATTAAAATGTGGCTAATCATGTGGCTTGACCTAATTAAAATGTGGCTAATCATGTGGCTTGACCTAATAAAAATGTGGCTAATCATGTGGCTTGACCTAATTAAAATGTGGCTAATCGTGTGGCTTGACCTAATTAAAATGTGGCTAATCATGTGGCTTGACCTAATTAAAATGTGGCTAATCGTGTGGCTTGACCTAATAAAAATGTGGCTAATCATGTGGCTTGACCTAATTAAAATGTGGCTAATCGTGTGGCTTGACCTAATTAAAATGTGGCTAATCATGTGGCTTGACCTAATTAAAATGTGGCTAATCATGTGGCTTGACCTAATTAAAATGTGGCTAATCATGTTTATAATAATGTTACAGGCAGCGCTATGCAAGACAGGGCTGGGACACATATTTATTTAGACAGCAAGGTAAGACAGGTGTGTGGACAGCAAGGTAAGACAGGAGTCAGTGTGTGGACAGCAAGGTAAGACAGGTGTCAGTGTGTGTGGACAGCAAGGTAAAACAGGTGTCAGTGTGTGTGGACAGCAAGGTAAGACAGGTGTCAGTGTGTGTGGACAGCAAGGTAAGACAGGTGTCAGTGTGTGGACAGCAAGGTAAGACAGGCACCAGTGTGTGTGGACAGCAAGGTAAGACAGGTGTGTGGACAGCAAGGTAAGACAGGTGTCAGTGTGTGTGGACAGCAAGGTAAAACAGGTGTCAGTGTGTGGACAGCAAGGTAAGACAGGTGTGTGGACAGCAAGGTAAGACAGGAGTCAGTGTGTGGACAGCAAGGTAAGACAGGTGTCAGTGTGTGTGGACAGCAAGGTAAGACAGGTGTCAGTGTGTGTGGACAGCAAGGTAAGACAGGTGTTAGTGTGTGTGGACAGCAAGGTAAGACAGGTGTCAGTGTGTGTGGACAGCAAGGTAAGACAGGTGTCAGTGTGTGTGGACAGCAAGGTAAGACAGGTGTTAGTGTGTGTGGACAGCAAGGTAAGACAGGTGTCAATGTGTGTGGACAGCAAGGTAAGACAGGTGTCAGTGTGTGTGGACTGCAAGGTAAGACAGGTGTCAGTGTGTGTGGACAGCAAGGTAAGACAGCGTGTCAGTGTGTGGACAGCAAGGTAAGACAGGAGTCAGTGTGTGTGGACAGCAAGGTAAGACAGGTGTCAGTGTGTGGACAGCAAGGTAAGACAGGTGTCAGTGTGTGGACAGCAAGGTAAGACAGGTGTCAATGTGTGTGGACAGCAAGGTAAGACAGCGTGTCCGTAAATTTATGGCTGATGCTTATTTACTTTTTTCTCCCTTACTTATTCTGCTCAAATTGGACATTGACTGATACTAAAATATCTTTTGATCTTTAGAGTTTCCGGGCTTTCAAGCATGCCTATCTGTGTGCCATATACCCAGTCTTATCTGCCCCAGATCCCCCTCCCACCCCCTCCCCCAACCTGGGCAGCCCGGCTAGTCTGATGAGGCTGGGCTCCAACTCCCAGGAAGACAGTGGGGTAGAGGAATCTGACGAGGCCGGCCTGGTCCCCCTGGAGTCTCTGTGCCAACAGCTGCAGCGAGCTTTTGGCCTGAGCAAACAGGTGTTCCGCGAGTATGAGAGTCACCTGGCAAAGAGCTTTGGCAACAAGTCATCACAGCGGGTGAGTTGACAACTGATCAATGATCTGTCTGCCCAACTCTAAAGGCAACTCACCAATTGTCTGTCTGTCCAACTCACCAATTGTCTGTCTGCCCAACTCACCAATTGTCTGTCTGCCCAACTGTAAAGGCAACTGACCTATTGACTCACCAAGTCCTAGAAAAGTGCTGTACTAGACTCATTAGTATCAATCACCATTTGTTCCAAGCATCATTGGTCACCATGGCAACCATTTGTTTCCACAGCTGCTGGTAGAGGAGCTGGCTGGTCAGCTGTCCATACTGGAGTCCAACAGACACCCCTTCTACTCACCCCAGCACTTTCTGGTCAGTCTAACAGACACCCCTTCTACTCACCCCAGCACTTTCTGGTCAGTCCAACAGACACCCCTTCTACTCACCCCAGCACTCAGTCCAACAGACACCCCTTCTACTCACCCCAGCACTTTCTGGTCAGTCCAACAGACACCCCTTCTACTCACCCCAGCACTTTCTGGTCAGTCTAACAGACACCCCTTCTACTCACCCCAGCACTCAGTCCAACAGACACCCCTTCTACTCACCCCAGCACTTCTCAGTCCAACAGACACCCCTTCTACTCACCCCAGCACTCAGTCTAACAGACACCCCTTCTACTCACCCCAGCACTCAGTCCAACAGACACCCCTTCTACTCACCCCAGCACTCAGTCCAACAGACACCCCTTCTACTCACCCCAGCACTTTCTGGTCAGTCCAACAGACACCCCTTCTACTCACCCCAGCACTTTCTGGTCAGTCTAACAGACACCCCTTCTACTCACCCCAGCACGTTCTGGTCAGTCCAACAGACACCCCTTCTACTCACCCCAGCACTTTCTGGTCAGTCCAACAGACACCCCTTCTACTCACCCCAGCACTTTCTGGTCAGTCCAACAGACACCCCTTCTACTCACCCCAGCACTCAGTCCAACAGACACCCCTTCTACTCACCCCAGCACTTTCTGGTCAGTCCAACAGACACCCCTTCTACTCACCCCAGCACTTTCTGGTCAGTCCAACAGACACCCCTTCTACTCACCCCAGCACTTTCTGGTCAGTCCAACAGACACCCCTTCTACTCACCCCAGCACTCAGTCTAACAGACACCCCTTCTACTCACCCCAGCACTTTCTGGTCAGTCCAACAGACACCCCTTCTACTCACCCCAGCACTCAGTCCAACAGACACCCCTTCTACTCACCCCAGCACTTAGTCCAACAGACACCCCTTCTACTCACCCCAGCACTTTCTGGTCAGTCCAACAGACACCCCTTCTACTCACCCCAGCACTTTCTGGTCAGTCCAACAGACACCCCTTCTACTCACCCCAGCACTCAGTCCAACAGACACCCCTTCTACTCACCCCAGCACTTCTCAGTCCAACAGACACCCCTTCTACTCACCCCAGCACTTAGTCCAACAGACACCCCTTCTACTCACCCCAGCACTCAGTCCAACAGACACCCCTTCTACTCACCCCAGCACTTTCTGGTCAGTCCAACAGACACCCCTTCTACTCACCCCAGCACTTTCTGGTCAGTCCAACAGACACCCCTTCTACTCACCCCAGCACTCAGTCTAACAGACACCCCTTCTACTCACCCAGCACTTCTCAGTCCAACAGACACCCCTTCTACTCACCCCATCACTCAGTCTAACAGACACCCCTTCTACTCACCCCAGCACTCAGTCTAACAGACACCCCTTCTACTCACCCCAGCACTTCTCAGTCCAACAGACACCCCTTCTACTCACCCCAGCACTCAGTCTAACAGACACCCCTTCTACTCACCCCAGCACTCAGTCCAACAGACACCCCTTCTACTCACCCCAGCACTTCTCAGTCCAACAGACACCCCTTCTACTCACCCCAGCACTCAGTCTAACAGACACCCCTTCTACTCACCCCAGCACTCAGTCCAACAGACACCCCTTCTACTCACCCCAGCACTCAGTCCAACAGACACCCCTTCTACTCACCCAGCACTTCTCAGTCCAACAGACACCCCTTCTACTCACCCCAGTACTCAGTCCAACAGACACCCTTCTACTCACCCCAGCACTCAGTCTAACAGACACCCCTTCTACTCACCCCAGCACTCAGTCCAACAGACACCCCTTCTACTCACCCCAGCACTCAGTCCAACAGACACCCCTTCTACTCACCCAGCACTTCTCAGTCCAACAGACACCCCTTCTACTCACCCCAGTACTCAGTCCAACAGACACCCCTTCTACTCACCCCAGCACTCAGTCTAACAGACACCCCTTCTACTCACCCCAGCACTCAGTCCAACAGACACCCCTTCTACTCACCCCAGCACTCAGTCCAACAGACACCCCTTCTACTCACCCCAGCACTCAGTCCAACAGACACCCCTTCTACTCACCCCAGCACTCAGTCCAACAGACACCCCTTCTACTCACCCCAGCACTCAGTCCAACAGACACCCCTTCTACTCACCCCAGCACTCAGTCCAACAGACACCCCTTCTACTCACCCCAGCACTTTCTGGTCAGTCCAACAGACACCCCTTCTACTCACCCCAGCACTTTCTGGTCAGTCCAACAGACACCCCTTCTACTCACCCCAGCACTCAGTCCAACAGACACCCCTTCTACTCACCCCAGCACTCAGTCCAACAGACACCCCTTCTACTCACCCCAGCACTTTCTGGTCAGTCCAACAGACACCCCTTCTACTCACCCCAGCACTTTCTGGTCAGTCCAACAGACACCCCTTCTACTCACCCCAGCACTCAGTCCAACAGACACCCCTTCTACTCACCCCAGCACTTTCTGGTCAGTCTAACAGACACCCCTTCTACTCACCCCAGCACTCAGTCCAACAAACACCCCTTCTACTCACCCCAGCACTTTCTGGTCAGTCCAACAGACACCCCTTCTACTCACCCCAGCACTCAGTCCAACAGACACCCCTTCTACTCACCCCAGCACTTTCTGGTCAGTCCAACAGACACCCCTTCTACTCACCCCAGCACTCAGTCCAACAGACACCCCTTCTACTCACCCCAGCACTTAGTCCAACAGACACCCCTTCTACTCACCCCAGCACTCAGTCCAACAGACACCCCTTCTACTCACCCCAGCACTTTCTGGTCAGTCCAACAGACACCCCTTCTACTCACCCCAGCACTTTCTGGTCAGTCCAACAGACACCCCTTCTACTCACCCCAGCACTCAGTCTAACAGACACCCCTTCTACTCACCCCAGCACTCAGTCCAACAGACACCCCTTCTACTCACCCCAGCACTCAGTCCAACAGACACCCCTTCTACTCACCCCAGCACTTTCTGGTCAGTCCAACAGACACCCCTTCTACTCACCCCAGCACTTTCTGGTCAGTCTAACAGACACCCCTTCTACTCACCCCAGCACGTTCTGGTCAGTCCAACAGACACCCCTTCTACTCACCCCAGCACTTTCTGGTCAGTCCAACAGACACCCCTTCTACTCACCCCAGCACTTTCTGGTCAGTCCAACAGACACCCCTTCTACTCACCCCAGCACTTTCTGGTCAGTCCAACAGACACCCCTTCTACTCACCCCAGCACTCAGTCCAACAGACACCCCTTCTACTCACCCCAGCACTTTCTGGTCAGTCCAACAGACACCCCTTCTACTCACCCCAGCACTTTCTGGTCAGTCCAACAGACACCCCTTCTACTCACCCCAGCACTCAGTCTAACAGACACCCCTTCTACTCACCCCAGCACTTTCTGGTCAGTCCAACAGACACCCCTTCTACTCACCCCAGCACTCAGTCCAACAGACACCCCTTCTACTCACCCCAGCACTTAGTCCAACAGACACCCCTTCTACTCACCCCAGCACTTTCTGGTCAGTCCAACAGACACCCCTTCTACTCACCCCAGCACTTTCTGGTCAGTCCAACAGACACCCCTTCTACTCACCCCAGCACTCAGTCCAACAGACACCCCTTCTACTCACCCCAGCACTTCTCAGTCCAACAGACACCCCTTCTACTCACCCCAGCACTTAGTCCAACAGACACCCCTTCTACTCACCCCAGCACTCAGTCCAACAGACACCCCTTCTACTCACCCCAGCACTTTCTGGTCAGTCCAACAGACACCCCTTCTACTCACCCCAGCACTTTCTGGTCAGTCCAACAGACACCCCTTCTACCCACCCCAGCACTCAGTCTAACAGACACCCCTTCTACTCACCCAGCACTTCTCAGTCCAACAGACACCCCTTCTACTCACCCCATCACTCAGTCTAACAGACACCCCTTCTACTCACCCCAGCACTCAGTCTAACAGACACCCCTTCTACTCACCCCAGCACTTCTCAGTCCAACAGACACCCCTTCTACTCACCCCAGCACTCAGTCTAACAGACACCCCTTCTACTCACCCCAGCACTCAGTCCAACAGACACCCCTTCTACTCACCCCAGCACTTCTCAGTCCAACAGACACCCCTTCTACTCACCCCAGCACTCAGTCTAACAGACACCCCTTCTACTCACCCCAGCACTCAGTCCAACAGACACCCCTTCTACTCACCCCAGCACTCAGTCCAACAGACACCCCTTCTACTCACCCAGCACTTCTCAGTCCAACAGACACCCCTTCTACTCACCCCAGTACTCAGTCCAACAGACACCCCTTCTACTCACCCCAGCACTCAGTCTAACAGACACCCCTTCTACTCACCCCAGCACTCAGTCCAACAGACACCCCTTCTACTCACCCCAGCACTCAGTCCAACAGACACCCCTTCTACTCACCCCAGCACTCAGTCCAACAGACACCCCTTCTACTCACCCCAGCACTTTCTGGTCAGTCCAACAGACACCCCTTCTACTCACCCCAGCACTCAGTCCAACAGACACCCCTTCTACTCACCCCAGCACTTTCTGGTCAGTCCAACAGACACCCCTTCTACTCACCCCAGCACTTTCTGGTCAGTCCAACAGACACCCCTTCTACTCACCCCAGCACTTTCTGGTCAGTCCAACAGACACCCCTTCTACTCACCCCAGCACTCAGTCCAACAGACACCCCTTCTACTCACCCCAGCACTTTCTGGTCAGTCTAACAGACACCCCTTCTACTCACCCCAGCACTCAGTCCAACAGACACCCCTTCTACTCACCCCAGCACTTTCTGGTCAGTCCAACAGACACCCCTTCTACTCACCCCAGCACTCAGTCCAACAGACACCCCTTCTACTCACCCCAGCACTTTCTGGTCAGTCCAACAGACACCCCTTCTACTCACCCCAGCACTCAGTCCAACAGACACCCCTTCTACTCACCCCAGCACTTAGTCCAACAGACACCCCTTCTACTCACCCCAGCACTCAGTCCAACAGACACCCCTTCTACTCACCCCAGCACTTTCTGGTCAGTCCAACAGACACCCCTTCTACTCACCCCAGCACTTTCTGGTCAGTCCAACAGACACCCCTTCTACTCACCCCAGCACTCAGTCCAACAGACACCCCTTCTACTCACCCCAGCACTCAGTCCAACAGACACCCCTTCTACTCACCCCAGCACTTTCTGGTCAGTCCAACAGACACCCCTTCTACTCACCCCAGCACTCAGTCCAACAGACACCCCTTCTACTCACCCCAGCACTTTCTGGTCAGTCCAACAGACACCCCTTCTACTCACCCCAGCACTCAGTCCAACAGACACCCCTTCTACTCACCCCAGCACTCAGTCCAACAGACACCCCTTCTACTCACCCCAGCACTCAGTCCAACAGACACCCCTTCTACTCACCCCAGCACTTTCTGGTCAGTCCAACAGACACCCCTTCTACTCACCCCAGCACTCAGTCCAACAGACACCCCTTCTACTCACCCCAGCACTCAGTCCAACAGACACCCCTTCTACTCACCCCAGCACTTTCTGGTCAGTCCAACAGACACCCCTTCTACTCACCCCAGCACTCAGTCTAACAGACACCCCTTCTACTCACCCCAGCACTTTCTGGTCAGTCCAACAGACACCCCTTCTACTCACCCCAGCACTCAGTCCAACAGACACCCCTTCTACTCACCCCAGCACTTTCTGGTCAGTCCAACAGACACCCCTTCTACTCACCCCAGCACTTCTCAGTCCAACAGACACCCCTTCTACTCACCCCAGCACTCAGTCTAACAGACACCCCTTCTACTCACCCCAGCACTCAGTCCAACAGACACCCCTTCTACTCACCCCAGCACTCAGTCCAACAGACACCCCTTCTACTCACCCCAGCACTCAGTCTAACAGACACCCCTTCTACTCACCCCAGTACTCAGTCCAACAGACACCCCTTCTACTCACCCCAGCACTCAGTCCAACAGACACCCCTTCTACTCACCCCAGCACTCAGTCTAACAGACACCCCTTCTACTCACCCCAGCACTCAGTCCAACAGACACCCCTTCTACTCACCCCAGCACTCAGTCTAACAGACACCCCTTCTACTCACCCCAGCACTCAGTCCAACAGACACCCCTTCTACTCACCCCAGCACTCAGTCCAACAGACACCCCTTCTACTCACCCCAGCACTCAGTCCAACAGACACCCCTTCTACTCACCCCAGCACTTTCTGGTCAGTCCAACAGACACCCCTTCTACTCACCCCAGCACTCAGTCCAACAGACACCCCTTCTACTCACCCCAGCACTCAGTCCAACAGACACCCCTTCTACTCACCCCAGCACTTTCTGGTCAGTCCAACAGACACCCCTTCTACTCACCCCAGCACTTTCTGGTCAGTCCAACAGACACCCCTTCTACTCACCCCAGCACTTTCTGGTCAGTCCAACAGACACCCCTTCTACTCACCCCAGCACTTTCTGGTCAGTCACGTTGTTTAGCGCCATACTAATCAGCTGCATTGGGTTGTATTAATTGGAGCTAATGCAAATGGTGATGTGTGTGTGTGTGTGTGTGTGTGTAGATATCCAATCATTGGGTTGTATTAATTAGAGCTAATGCAAATGGTGGTGTGTGTGTGTGTAGATATCCAATCATTGGGTTGTATTAATTAGAGCTAATGCAAATGGTGGTGTGTGTGTGTAGATATCCAATCATTGGGTTGTATTAATTAGAGCTAATGCAAATGGTGATGTGTATGTAGATATCCAATCATTGGGTTGTATTAATTAGAGCTAATGAAAATGGTGGTGTGTGTGTGTAGATATCCAATCATTGGGTTGTATTAATTAGAGCTAATGCAAATGGTGGTGTGTGTGTGTAGATATCCAATCATTGGGTTGTATTAATTAGAGCTAATGCAAATGGTGGTGTGTGTGTGTGTAGATATCCAATCATTGGGGTGTATTAATTAGAGCTAATGCAAATGGTGGTGTGTGTGTGTAGATATCCAATCATTGGGTTGTATTAATTAGAGCTAATGCAAATGGTGGTGTGTGTGTGTGTAGATATCCAATCATTGGGGTGTATTAATTAGAGCTAATGCAAATGGTGGTGTGTGTGTGTAGATATCCAATCATTGGGTTGTATTAATTAGAGCTAATGCAAATGGTGGTGTGTGTGCAGACCCCCAATGGCTATGACTTGTGGCAGAAGCAAGAGAGGGCGCAGATCTCCAGTCTGCTGGGCAAGTTCTGGCAGCATTCGCTCCCCTACCCAGCTGAGCACCTGACCTCTGACCTTGCCAGTGTACATGAGGATTATCTCCTCCTGCTGACCCAGTTACTTCAGTAAGTCCAGCTAAGTCCATCTGCTTACTGGAGTTAGTCCAGTCTTAGGATGTTATTTGATTGGAGGAAAGGAACCCTAGCCCTAACCAAGCCATAAGCCCTAACCAAGCCCTAAGCCCAAACCAAGCCCTAAGCCCGAACCAAGCCCTAAGCCCTAACCAAGCCCTAAGCCTTCAAGCCCTAAGCCCTAACCAAGCCCTAACCAAGCCCTAAGCCCTAACCAAGCCCTAACCAAGCCCTAACCAAGCCCTAACCAAGCCCTAAGCCCTAACCAAGCCCTAACCAAGCCCTAAGCCCTAATCAAGCCCTAAGCCCTAACCAAGCCCTAAGCCCTAACCAAGCCCTAACCAAGCTCTAAGCCCTAACCAAGCCATAAGCCCTAACCAAGCCTTAAGCCCTAACCAAGCCCTAACCAGGCCCTAAGCCCTAATCAAGCCCTAAGCCCTAACCAAGCCCTAAGCCCTAACCAAGCCCTAACCAAGCTCTAAGCCCTAACCAAGCCCTAAGCCCTAACCAAGCCCTAAGCCCTAACCAAGCCCTAACCAAGCTCTAAGCCCTAACCAAGCCATAAACCCTAACCAAGCCCTAAGCCCTAACCAAGCTCTAACCAAGCCATAAGCCCTAACCAAGCCCTAACCAAGCCCTAAGCCCTAACCAAGCCCTAAGCCCTAACCAAGCCGTAAGCCCTAACCAAGCCGTAAGCCCTAACCAAGCCCTAAGCCCTAACCAAGCCATAAGCCTTAACCAAGCCCTAAGCCCTAACCAAGCCGTAAGCCCTAACCAAGCCCTAAGCCCTAACCAAGCCATAAGCCCTAACCAAGCCATAAGCCCTAACCAAGCCCTAACCAAGCCCTAAGCCCTAACCAAGCCATAAGCCCTAACCAAGCCCTAACCAAGCCCTAAGCCCTAACCAAGCCCTAACCAAGCCATAAGCCCTAACCAAGCCCTAAGCCCTAACCAAGCCCTAAGCCCTAACCAAGCCCTAAGCCCTAACCAAGCCAGAAGCCCTAACCAAGCCCTAAGCCCTAACCAAGCCCTAACCAAGCCATAAGCCCTAACCAAGCCCTAAGCCCTAACCAAGCCCTAAGCCCTAACCAAGCCCTAAGCCCTAACCAAGCCAGAAGCCCTAACCAAGCCCTAAGCCCTAACCAAGCCCTAAGCCCTAACCAAGCCCTAACCAAGCCCTAAGCCCTAACCAAGCCCTAAGCCCTAACCAAGCCCTAACCAAGCCATAAGCCCTAACCAAGCCAGAAGCCCTAACCAAGCCCTAAGCCCTAACCAAGCCATAAGCCCTAACCAAGCCCTAACCAAGCCCTAAGCCCTAACCAAGCCATAAGCCCTAACTAAGCCCTAACCAAGCCCTAAGCCTTTACCAAGCCCTAAGCCCTAACAAAGCCATAAGCCCTAACCAAGCCCTAACCAAGCCCTAAGCCCTAACCAAGCCCTAACCAAGCCATAAGCCCTAACCAAGCCCTTAGCCCTAACCAAGCCCTAACCAAGCCCTAACCAAGCCCTAACCAAGCCCTAAGCCCTAACCAAGCCATAAACCCTAACCAATCCACTAAGCCTAAACCAATGCCCAGACTGACAATGATGCAGTGACCGTGCATGGTTTCTATTTTTAGATATGAGAGTGAGTTCCGCCTTGATGAGGTGGTGAGGACGACCAAGTGGAGTCCTCTCTCATCTGCTGCATGTAGGCTGCTGCAGGAGTTTGCCATCAGATATGGTCTCGTAAGTCAGGGTGGGTCAGGTGGGTCAGGTGGGTCAGGGTACTCTCAGGGTGGTTCAGGGTGGATCAAGGTACTGTCAGGTGGGTCAGGGTACTGTCAGGTGGGTCAGGGTGGGTCAAGGTACTGTCAGGTGGGTCAGGGTAATGTCAGGTGGGTCAGGGTACTGCCAGGGTGGTTCAGGGTGGGTCAAGGTACTGTCAGGTGGGTCAGGGTGGGTCAAGGTACTGTCAGGTGGGTCAACGTACATTCAGGTGGGTCAAGGTACTGTCAGGTGGGTCAGGGTACTGTCGGGTGGGTCAGGGTACTGCCAGGTGGGTCAGGGTATTGTCAGGTGGGTCAACGTACTGTCAAGTGGGTCAGGGTACTGTCAGGTTACTGTCAGGTTACTGCCAGGTGGGTCAGGGTACTGTCCAGGTGGGTCAGGGTATTGTCAGGTGGGTCAACGTACTGTCAAGTGGGTCAGGGTACTGTCAGGTTACTGTCAGGTGGGTCAGGGTACTGTCGGGTGGGTCAGGGTACTGTCAGGTGGGTCAGGGTACTGTCTGGGTACTGCCAGGGTGGGTTAGGGTACTGTCCAGGTTGGTCAGGGTACTGTCGGGTGGGTCAGGCTGCTCCAGTGTCTGAGTGTGATTGACTTTGTCTACAGGGCGAGGTGTACTGTAAGGCTGCGCTGCTGCAGTGTCTGAGTGGGCAGTTCTCCCCCAGCCTGGGCTACATGAACTACCTGCACAACCTGCTGCTCCTGGTCCAGCAGATGTTGCCTGGCAACAAGGCCACCATCATAATGGTCAAACAAGAGGTCAGCACATTGGACTTTGGAATGGAATCAATTTCATTCATTTCTTTTAGAACGATATGCTTTTTTCTTTGGGCTGAAGATGGAAACAACATGGCATTGCTTGCTGTTTATTTTATAATTATAAGGTTACTATACCAGTCATCTATCTATACAGATAAAAAGCAATGTACTACACCTTCATCCAATCACCATGAAACTTTGGAAAGTTGTTTAGAATACTCCTGGGGAGCTTTCTGCATAAAAAAACATGAAACTTTGGGGAGATGATGAGAATACTACTGAGAATGTTTCTGGGGAAAAAAAAAAATCAGTTTTGCTTGGGCGGCCACCAGCCGGGTGCGATTTGGGGCCCCGGTCTTTCCCATGAGTGCTAAGGCGACTATGTTCTGACTGTTCATTTTAAACAGTGAAATAGACTATGGATAAAATGGGGTATTATAGTCATTCAATAAATTGAATCAGGTGACTCCGCCGGCGCCCCAGCAAGGTGTGATTCCGCACCCCCGGCTATCCATTGAGCACTATGCCGCTTATGTATTTTTAAGGAGCACCCAAAAATATTGACACGTTGGCACACAACATCCAATGGTCAAACTGCGCCAGGGGCCAACACGGCACCCCTGCGGTAGTGTAATCGGGGGGCTCACAAAGGCACCATCTACGTCCCTGACACGTAGGCGGTGAGTGATAGAAGGTGACATTACGGTGAGTGATTAACGTACACTCAAACTTCAAAGCTTTCATACGCTGGGCTGTAGTGTACGTAAACCTATGCCCCAATAAATATGATCAAATTGCAGGAATTGTTTACATTTAAATAACTCAATTTAGAAAACAAGGTCATGCGTCTAACAATATAGAACTAGTAACGCATTGATGAAACCCTCCTAATATATTTTGTCAGATTTTAATTGTCCTGTATGCATTGCTACACCTTTCATCTGATCGCCATGAAACTTTGGGAAGTTGTCGAGAAAAATCCTGGTAACATTTCTGCGAAAAACCCTGAGAGGGTGCAATTTGGCGCCCCGGGCTATCCAGTGAGCACTATGGCTTGTATGTTCATTTTAAAGTGTGTGATAGAATATGGATAAGAAGTAGTATTATAGTGGTTCACGAAACTGAATTAGGCGTGTCCGACCGCGCCCTGGCAGAGTACGATTCGCCCTTGAATATCCGGTGAGTGTTATGGCGCTTATGTTCGTTTCAAAAAGGGCGATAGACAATAGATAAAATATGGGGTTATTGTCGTTCATTAAATTGAATCAAGCATGTTAAGCAACCCTGGCATGGTGCCATTTGGCGCCCTATGTTATCCTGTGAGCATCATGTTGCCTAAATTAGATTTAAGGAGCCATTAAGGAGTCCCTTGCGATAGTGTAATCGGGGACTCCCGAGAGCACCCGTCTACGTGCCTGATGGTCAGTGATTTGTTTTCTACCTCACTATTACGGTGACCAGTGGCGTAGCCAGGATCGTCTCAAGGGGGGGGTTCCAATTTTTACCCGGGGACAAACTTTCGATTTGCACCCCCCCCTCAAACTTTCGATTTGCACCCCCCCCCCTCAAACTTTCGATTTGCACCCCCCTCATACTTTTTATATATACCGAGGGGTCTATGGGGGGGGGTTATGACCCCCCCTAACCCCCCCCTGCCTACGCCACTGACGGTGAGTGATCAAAGAACACTCAAAGCTTTCAAACAGCATGCCTTGGGGTGTGCTGGGCAGTAGTGTGGGTAAACCATTGCCCCAATAAATGTGATCCAAGCTAAGGAATTGTTTACATTTAAATAACTCAGTTTTAGAAAACAAGGTCACACGTCTAACAATATAGGATTGGTAAAGCATTGATGAAACCCCTCTTATATAATTCATCAGACTTTCTTCTATCCCTGCAGCAATGCGCCGGGACGGGCACGCTAGTATCTGTATAAAGTTTTGTATGCTTTCAATTATGTCATGAATTTTCTTTAATCCAACTTTGAAACTCAATTTAAACCCTGTTTGTACCAGCCAGTAAACCCTGTACCATCCACTAAACCCTGTACCAGCCGGTAAACCCTATACTGGCCACCTAAACCCTGTACCAGCAGGTAAACCCTGTACCAGCCACTAAACCCTGTACCAGCCGGTAAACCCTATACTGGCCACCTAAACCCTGTACCAGCAGGTAAACCCTGTACCAGCCACTAAACCCTGTACCAGCCGGTAAACCCTATACTGGCCACCTAAACCCTGTACCAGCAGGTAAACCCTGTACCATCCACTAAACCCTGTACCAGCCGGTAAACCCTATACTGGCCACCTAAACCCTGTACCAGCAGGTAAACCCTGTACCAGCCACTAAACCCTGTACTGACAAGTGAACCCTGTTGTCCCAGCTTCTGATGTTAGAGTCCTCCCTGAAGGTTCTCAAAGTCCAGATGTGTAAAGCCCTCCGCCAGATGAAATCTTTGTTTCCAGCCAATAAACCACAGCATGGGCTATGTAAGTAACTCTCTAAACCTCTTATCCCCCTGTCCTGACACAAGCCCATAAGATGACACAAGCCCCTGTCCTGACACAAGCCCCTTAGATGACACAAGCCCCTGTCCTGACACAAGCCCATAAGATGACACAAGCCCCTGTCCTGACACAAGCCCCTTAGATGACACAAGCCCCTGTCCTGACACAAGCCCCTTAGAAGACACAAGCCCATGTCCTGACACAAGCCCCTTAGAAGACACAAGCCCATGTCCTGACACAAGCCCCTGTCCTGACACAAGCCCCTTAGATGACACAAGCCCCTTAGAAGACACAAGCCCATGTCCTGACACAAGCCCCTGTCCTGACACAAGCCCATAAGATGACACAAGCCCATGTCCTGACACAAGCCCATGTCCTGACACAAGCCCATGACCTGACACAAGCCCATAAGATGACACAAGCCCCTGAGATGACACAAGCCCATAAGATGACACAAGCCCCTGTCCTGACACAAGCCCATAAGATGACACAAGCCCATAAGATGACACAAGCCCATAAGATGACACAAGCCCATAAGATGACACAAGCCCCTGAGATGACACAAGCCCATAAGATGACACAAGCCCCTGTCCTGACACAAGCCCATAAGATGACACAAGCCCATAAGATGACACAAGCCCATGTCCTGACACAAGCCCCTGACCTGACACAAGCCCATGTCCTGACACAAGCCCATGTCCTGACACAAGCCCATAAGATGACACAAGCCCCTTACCTGATACAAGCCCATGTCCTGACACAAGCCCATGAGATGACACAAGCCCCTGTCCTGACACAAGCCCATAAGATGACACAAGCCCCTGACCTGATACAAGCCCATGTCCTGACACAAGCCCCTTAGATGACACAAGCCCCTGTCCTGACACAAGCCCCTGACCTGACACAAGCCCCTTAGATGACACAAGCCCCTGTCCTGACACAAGCCCATGACCTGAATCAAGCCCCAGTCCTGACACAAGCCCCTGACCTGACACAAGCCCCTGTCCTGACACAAGCCCCTGTCCTGACACAAGCCCCTTAGATGACACAAGCCCCTTAGAAGACACAAGCCCCTGTCCTGACACAAGCCCCTGTCCTGACACAAGCCCCTGACCTGACACAAGCCCCTGTCCTGACACAAGCCCCTGACCTGACACAAGCCCATGTCCTGACACAAGCCCCTTAGATGACACAAGCCCCTTAGAAGACACAAGCCCCTGTCCTGACACAAGCCCCTGTCCTGACACAAGCCCATGTCCTGACACAAGCCCCTGTCCTGACACAAGCCCCTGACCTGACACAAGCCCATGTCCTGACACAAGCCCCTTAGATGACACAAGCCCCTTAGAAGACACAAGCCCATGACCTGAATCAAGCCCATGACCTGACACAAGCCCCTGTCCTGACACAAGCCCATGAGATGACACAAGCCTGACCTGACACAAGCCCATGACCTGACACAAGCCCCTGTCCTGACACAAGCCCCATACGTGTAACATTGCATGTTTCAGATTGCCTGTTGTCTCTACTGGACACTGTCCTTCAACTTCTGACCTACTTCAACCCTGAGGGCAGCTCAGTGGAGACTCTAGCCTCGTGTGTTAGATCTACAGTGCTGGTAGGTGGCCACAAGTTGTTTTTACTGGCGGCAACACGTTTTTTGTTTTACTGATGGCCACAAGTTGTTTTACTGGCGGCCACACGTTTTTTTTTACTGGCGGCCACACGTTTTTTTTTACTGGCGGCCACAAGTTTTTTGTTTTACTGATGGCCACAAGTTTTTTTTACTGATGACCACACGTTTTTTTTTTACTAGATGACCTTCCCCTCCCCCCCCCCCCCCCCCCCCCCCCACACAGCATATTTAAACCCACCTTCTTCCCCCCACTCAGAGCATATTTAAACCCACATATGAAATGCTGAAAACAGTGGCTATAGAAGAACTGAATCAGGGGAAGACCACTCAAGAAACGCTAGACCCTAGGCTTGTAAGTAGTTGTCTGTTTTACCCTAGACTTGTAAGTAGTTGTCTGTTTTACCCTAGACTTGTAAGTAGTTGTCTGTTTTACCCTAGACTTGTAAGTAGTTGTCTGTTTTACCCTAGACTTGTAAGTAGTTGTCTGTTTTACCCTAGACTTGTAAGTAGTTGTCTGTTTTACCCTAGACTTGTAAGTAGTTGTCTGTTTTACCCTAGACTTGTAAGTAGTTGTCTGTTTTACCCTAGACTTGTAAGTAGTTGTCTGTTTTACCCTAGACTTGTAAGTAGTTGTCTGTTTTACCCAAGCTTACTTTTTTGTAGTTTTGTTTAAATGTCCCATGTCATTGTGATGAATGTCCTCTGTAATTGTATTGAATGTCCCATGTAATTGTGTTGAATGTCTCATGTAATGAATGTCCTCTGTAAATGTGTTGAATGTCCTCTGTAATTGTGCTGAATGTCTCATGTAATGAATGTCCTCTGTAAATGTGTTGAATGTCCTCTGTAATTGTGTTGAATGTCCTCTGTAATTGTGTTGAATGTCCTCTGTAATTGTGTTGAATGTCTTCTGTAATGAATGTCCTCTGTAATTGTGCTGAATGTCTCATGTAATGAATGTCCTCTGTAATTGAGTTGAATGTCCTCTGTAATTGAGTTGAATGTCTCATGTAATGAATGTCCTCTGTAAATGTGTTGAATGTCCTCTGTAATTGTGTTGAATGTCCTCTGTAATTGTGTTGAATGTCCTCTGTAATTGTGTTGAATGTCCTCTGTAATTGAGTTGAATGTCCTCTGTAATTGTGTTGAATGTCCTCTGTAATTATGTTGAATGTCCTCTGTAATTGTGTTGAATGTCCTCTGTAATTATGTTGAATGTCCTCTGTAATTGTGTTGAATGTCCTCTGTAATTGTGTTGAATGACCCATGTAATTGCGTTGAATGTCCTCTTTAATTGTGTTGAATGTCCTATGTAATTGTGTTGAATGTTCTCTGTAATTGGGTTGAATGTCCTCTGTAATTGTGTTGAATGTCCCCTGTAATTGTGTTGAATGTCCTCTGTAATTGTGTTGAATGTCTTCTGTAATTGTGTTGAATGTCTTCTGTAATTGAGTAGAATGTCCTCTGTAATTGTGTTGAATGTCCTCTGTAATTGTGTTGAAAGTCTTCTGTAATTGTGTTGAGTGTCCCCTGTAGTTGTATTGAATGACCTCTGTAATTGTGTTGAATGTCCTCTGTAATTGAGTTGAATGTCCCATGTAATTGTGTTGAATGTCCTCTGTAATTGTGTTGAATGTCTCATGTAATGAATGTTTTCTGTAATTGTGTTGAATGTCTTCTGTAATTGTGTTGAATGTCCTCTGTAATCGTGTTGAATGTCTCATGTAATGAATGTCCTCTGTAATTGTGTTGAATGTTCTCTGTAATTGTGTTGAATGTCCTCTGTAATTGTGTTGAATGTCCTCTGTAATTGTGTTGAATGTCCTCTGTAATTGTGTTGAATGTCCTCTGTAATTGTGTTGAATGTCCTCTGTAATTGTGTTGAATGTCTCATGTAATGAATGTTTTCTGTAATTGTGTTGAATGTCCTCTGTAATTGTGTTGAGTGTCCTCTGTAATTATGTTGAATGTCCTCTGTAATTGTGTTGAATGTCCTCTGTAATTGAGTAGAATGTCCTCTGTAATTGTGTTGAATGTCTCATCTACTTTCAGCTCAACGCACTGATAGAAGACGTTAGAGATGAAGTGGCAGACTATGCCTGCCATTTTGAAGTTTGTTTTGACAAGTATGTCACAGTACGTTTTTTGACAAGTATATGACAGTTTGTGCAGATACAATATGTGTTTTGACAGTTATGTCACAGTATGTGTTGTGACAGTTATGTCACAGTATGTGTTGTGACGAGTATGTTGGTTTCCTGCACACCCTAAGTCTGACTTTTAACTGTGACCTCTGACCCCAATAAATGATTTTTAAAAATTTTGTTTAAACAATTTTAGGTTTTTTAGTGTCAGCCAATCAGCTGCTTCAGATTTTTACCAACTCCTCATGTCTGACGTGAAATGTTTAGCGGAAGATGGACAAAAGGTAGGCAGCATATTGGCTTGTAGACATGCCCTTGTACTGAAGAAAAACTGGATTAGCTCATTCATAAACAAACACACAACACACCAACATAAGATCATAAACAAACACACACAACACCAACATAAGATCATAAACAAACACACAACACACCAACATAAGATCATAAACAAACACACAACACACCAACATGCACTTTACACTGCAAAAGAAATTATTTCACTCTAAACTTGGTAGTTGTTTTGGTATCAAAAAATGAGTTTTAAAATTATGAATTAGTCCATCACTTTAAAAAAAAATTAACACCAACACTTAAAATAACGCAGGAGTTACTCCCCTAACTTTCTCAAATATTCTTATATAACACTACGGGGATGGCAACTCAGGATATAGACATGATTTTTAATCCATTAATCCAATACTTAAGCTTTTAAAAATAGAATAGAATCTTGTAGAAAAAGAGTTGTGCACAAAATAAACAGGTGTGTATAATAATGCAGAACATTAGTAGTTTATAAATTCATATGCGTTTTTTTGAGAAATCGAAAATAGTGTTAAGTACTACTTCCGGGTACTGGAAATTACTCAAAATTTGATAGAAAACAGAGAATTAGATCTTTTACTTATAAGTGAAATTTTATCTGTCAGAAACAGTACTCAAGTTATAAGGTTTTTGAAAAACCGAAAGTAGAATATGTTCCACTTCCGGTTACCGGAAATTGCTGAAAAGTTGATACAGAACTACAAATTTGATATAATATATATGAAATTTCATCAACCTAGCTGTAACAGTGCTCAAGCTATTGTGTTCACAGACACACATACACACAGAGACAGAATTGCAAAGTCTTAGTTTTTCCGACTCGTTTAAAAGTAAAAGCTAAAATTTAGAAAAATCTAGATTTTGTCCCATTAAAATAAGTCCACTATTCTCTATATTTGATGAAAGACTGAGGTGTAAAACGTTGAAAACTGTCAAAATTTCATTTGATTTTTGTGTACGATACTTCATCTGTATTCTGTATATGAGAAAGTAATAACACACACTGTTGAGACACACCAAAAGTTCCCCACTTTAAAGAATGAACACTAACACCATTGGTGTGGCTAGGTTGGGTGTCACCTGGTGCTGCACCTCATGGTGTCAAACACCCCCCCTCCCCTCCCCCTCACATTTAATACTGATACGATGTTTACCTATAGTCGGTTGTTATTATGTTAATGCAGCTGGGTGTAGCATTATTTTCTCTATAGTTTGCGTGTTTTCATCATGGTGTCACCCCTTAAATGGTGTTACCCAGTGTGGTCCACACCCCCTGCATTGCGGTGCCTATGACTAACACTGTTGAGACACACCAAATGTTTACTACTGAATAAAATGTTCCCTCAGTGCCAATAAATTGTATTTTTTTAGTCTCATGAAGAAATAGATTTGCGACTGCTGGGACTGGTCTACAGGTTGAACAAGCTGGATGTAGACTGGAGGAAGTACATCAGCCCACAGTAAGTAGACTTGCCTACCCCCTTTTTTTCAGTACTTTTCCTGGATCAAAGTAATGGGTTGGGCTAAAAAATATTTTCAAAAATAGGTTTGGTTTTATAAAAACTTGTGTAAAAAAAACTTCATATTATATTTTTGTTTAACTTAAACAAATGTATTTTTGATTATTAACATTTAATATAACTAAACAAAAAAACTGTAACAGTACAGTGATGAAACTTTCTGTTGTAGGGAACAGGTCTGGCGTGGCTACTTGCTGCCCATATTGTTCCAATGGGTCTCTGTGGTCAAGTCCAACATGCTCAAGTTTGTTCTACAGGCGGTCACTGGAGATTCTGTGAGTTTATTTATTATATATATATGTATATATATATATATATATATATATATTGCCTGATCTTTGTCACCCTGTGTATCATTTGTCTGACCCCTGTCCAATTATGTCATTTGTCTGACCCCTGTCCAATTATGTCATTTGTCTGACCCCTGTCCAATTATGTCATTTTTCTGACCCCTGTCCAATTATGTCATTTGTTTGACCCCTGTCCAATTATGTCATTTGTTTGACCCCTGTCCAATTATGTCATTTGTTTGACCCCTGTCCAATTATGTCATTTGTCTGACCCCTGTCCAATTATGTCATTTGTCTGACCCCTGTCCAATTATGTCATTTGTCTGACCCCTGTCCAATTATATGCCAATAGCACGACTGCCCTGTTTGTCCCCAGCAAAAAAGCCGCAAGTTTGAGAGTGCCCAGCCTGTGCTGATTTACCAAGCACTCAGCACCCCCTCTGACCCGCGGACGTTCTCAGCCATGTCCTTGTCCCCTTCAGTCAACAGCGCCTTCAGTAGCCTGGTCTCCTCCAGCAAATCTTCACCCCCTCAGGTAACATGCACCCCTCAGGTAACATGCACCCCTCAGGTAACATTCACCCCTCAGGTAACATTCACCCCTCAGGTAACATGCACCCCTCAGGTAACATGCACCCCTCAGGTAACATTCACCCCTCAGGTAACATTCACCCCTCAGGTAACATGCACCCCTCAGGTAACATGCACCCCTCAGGTAACTTGCACCCCTCAGGTAACTTGCACCCCTCAGGTAACATTCACCCCTCAGGTAACATGCACCCCTCAGGTAACATTCACCCCTCAGGTAACATGCACCCCTCAGGTAACATGCACCCCTCAGGTAACATGCACCCCACAGGTAACATTCACCCCACAGGTAACATTCACCCCACAGGTAACATGCACCCCTCAGGTAACATTCACCCCTCAGGTAACATTCACCCCTCAGGTAACATGCACCCCTCAGGTAACATGCACCCCTCAGGTAACATGCACCCCTCAGGTAACAAGCACCTCTCAGGTAACATGCACCTCTCAGGTAACTTTCACCCCTCAGGTAACTTTCACCACTCAGGTAACTTTCACCACTCAGGTAACATGCACCCCTCAGGTAACATTCACCCCCTCGGGTAACATTCACCCCTCAGGTAACATGCACCCCTCAGGTAACATGCACCACTCAGGTAACATTCACCCCTCAGGTAACATTCACCCCTCAGGTAACTTTCACCCCTCAGGTAACATGCACCCCTCAGGTCAAATTCACCCCTCAGGTAACATTCACCCCTCAGGTAAAATTCACCATTAATATCTGTACCATCTGTAGATACATCTGCATACATCATTTACAGGCATCACATCATAATGTCATAAACAAGTAACATCAAATCATGACATCCTTTACAGGCAACATCACATATAATTTACATGTTATATCAAATCATGCAACATCACATTCACTATAAACTGTAACAATAGATTTTTTATATTATATTTTAGACCCCTGGCCTAGAAATGCAGCAAGGCCCACAACTCTCATATCCTAATGACCAAGGCCCACAACTCCCATGTCCTAATGACCAAGGCCCACAACTCCTATGTCCTAATGACCAAGGCCCACAACTCCCATGTCCTAATGATCAAGGCCCACAACTCCCATGTCCTAATGACCAAGGCCCACAACTCCCATGTCCTAATGACCAAGGCCCACAACTCCCATGTCCTAATGACCAAGGCCCACAACTCCTATGTCCTAATGACCAAGGCCCACAACTCCCATGTCCTAATGACCAAGGCCCACAACTCCCATGTCCTAATGACCAAGGCCCACAACTCCCATGTCCTAATGACCAAGGCCCACAACTCCCATGTCCTAATGACCAAGGCCCACAACTCTCAAATAAAAAAAGCAGCTTCAGGCCCCCCATCCAGTCCACGTACTCCCTACCAGAGAACTTAAACTCTTCTGGTCGTCCAGCAAGTCCAGCAGCTGGAGGGTTGGACCCACCAATGTCCTTCCACTCCTGTCAGCTGGCCAGATCCAGGTCCACTGACAGCCAGGTCCCCACCTTCTATCTGGACAGCATAGAGGATGATGTCTTCCAGTTTCCTCCAGTGACCAAAGTCTCTCAGAGGTTTGGTGCTGCTACGCCAGACTTTTCCACGCCCGTCTTCTCCCAGCCACAAGGTCAAGGTCACATACAACAGCTCTCTCAGCCTCAAGGTCACAGTTTTGTGCGTGCTGCAAGTCCTCAGAGCTTGTACTCCGCCTCCAGCATGTCCACGCATGTCCTTGACATTGATAACTCTCTGGAGATGTCCAGGGAGTGGTGTGAAGGGCGGGCAGCTGTGCGGGCCATCTTGCCTGTCTCAGGCTCAGCCGTGGACCTGCTGGTCATGCTGCAGCGCCTGTGCGGGCTGGCGGCAAGTCTGACCTCAGCTGTCATGACAGATACCAGCCGGGTGCCCAGCACCCAGAGACAGAGCTCCAGCAACTCCACCCAACTCAGCTCCCTGGCCCCCACAGACCCGGTGTGTGCCACCGACCACACGTGTGGGGTAAGGAGAAAGCCCCACACCCAGAGAAGTGCATCTTACTGCGAGCTGAACCACCAGACTCTAGACCCAGGCGGCCTGTATCTGTGTGACAAACTCAACCTACATCTGATGGTCCTCAGGGTAAGCCTAGTGGTCCTCAGGGTAAGCCTAGTGGTCCTCTGGGTAAAACTAGTGGTCCTCAGGGTAAGTCTAGTTGTCCTCAGGGTAAGCCCAGTGGTCCTCAGGGTAAGCCTAGTGGTCCTCAGGGTAAGCCTAGTGGTCCTCTGGGTAAAACTAGTGGTCCTCAGGGTAAGTCTAGTTGTCCTCATGGTAAGCCCAGTGGTCCTCAGGGTAAGCCTAGTGATCCTCTGGGTAACACTAGTGGTCCTCTGGGTAAGTGGTCCTGTAGAGTGGTGAGACAAAAGCTGTAGAGTGGGTAGAGACAAAAGCTGTGGAGTGGTGAGACAAAAGCTGAAGAGTGGTGAGACAAGCCGTAGAGTGGTGAGACAAAAGCTGTAGAGTGGTGAGACAAAAGCTGTAGAGTGGTGAGACAAAAGCTGAAGAGTGGTGAGACAAGCCGTAGAGTGGTGAGACAAAAGCTGTAGAGTGGTGAGACAAAAGCTGTAGAGTGGTGAGACAAAAGCTGAAGAGTGGTGAGACAAGCCGTAGAGTGGTGAGACAAAAGTTGTAGAGTGGTGAGACAAAAGTTGTAGAGTGGTGAGACAAAAGTTGTAGAGTGGTGAGACAAAAACTGTAGAGTGGTGAGACAAAAGCTGTAGAGTGGTGAGACAAAAGTTGTAGAGTGGTGAGACAAAAGTTGTAGAGTGGTGAGACAAAAACTGTAGAGTGGTGAGACAAAAGCTGTAGAGTGGTGAGACAAAAGTTGTAGAGTGGTGAGACAAAAGTTGTAGAGTGGTGAGACAAAAGCTGTAGAGTGGTGAGACAAAAGCTGTAGAGTGGTGAGACAAAAGTTGTAGAGTGGTGAGAAAAGTTGTAGAGTGGTGAGCCAAAGTTGTAGAGTGGTGAGACAAAAGCTGAAGAGTGGTGAGACAAGCCGTAGAGTGGTGAGACAAAAGCTGTAGAGTGGTGAGACAAAAACTGTAGAGTGGTGAGACAAAAGCTGTAGAGTGGTGAGACAAAAGTTGTAGAGTGGTGAGACAAAAGCTGTAGAGTGGTGAGACAAAAGTTGTAGAGTGGTGAGACAAAAAGCCGTAGAGTGGTGAGACAACGGATTTGATGTGTTTCAGATAATGAGCAGTATGATCTCAGCCTACATCAGCAACATGCTGTGCATGGATCTTTGTGGGACACCTAGACAGCTGTCTCAAAGACTTATTGGGCAAAAGGTATGCTCATTTCATACACTTGTTGACAGTGTCAATGTGTGACCTACTGGTAGACAGTGGCTATCTGTGACCTGCTGGTAGACAGTGTCTATGTGTGACCTACTGACAGTGTCTATGTGTGACCTACTGGTAGACAGTGTCTATGTGTTACCTACTGACAGTGTCTATGTGTGACCTACTGACAGTGTCTATCTGTGACCTACTGACAGTGTCTATCTGTGACCTGCTGGTAGACAGTGTCTATGTGTGACCTACTTACAGTGTCTATGTTTGACCTACTGGTAGACAATGTCAATGTGTGACCTACTGGTATACAGTGTCTATCTGTGACCTGCTGGTAGACAGTGTCTATGTGTGACCTACTGACCGTGTCTATGTGTGACCTACTGACAGTGTCTATGTGTGTCCTGCTGGTAGACAGTGTCTATGTGTTACCTACTGATCGTGTCTATGTGTGACCTACTGACAGTGTCTATGTGTGACCTGCTGGTAGACAGTGTCTATGTGTGACCTACTTACAGTGTCTATGTTTGACCTACTGGTAGACAATGTCTATGTGTGACCTACTGGTAGACAGTGTCTATGTGTGACCTACTGACAGTGTCTATGTGTGACCTGCTGACAGACAGTGTCTATGTGTGACCTACTGACAGTGTCTACGTGTGACCTACTGGCAGTGTCTATCTGTGACCTGCTGGTAGACAGTGTCTATGTGTGACCTACTGACAGTGTCTATGTGTGACCTACTGACAGTGTCTATGTGTGACCTACTGTTCCAGCTGCTGGAGTGTACAGAAAGTCAGCGTGACCTCGTGTGGGGCTGCAGACACCAGGCAGAGGCCGACTACGACTGCCTGTACTACTACCAGCGCCGCAGTCTCCTGCTGTCTGAGCGCCACGAGCCTGTGACGCAGCACATGTGTGTGCGCATCAACAACGTCCTCCTCTGTCTCCATATGCTGGATGAGTACGAGAACAAGCTGAAGGACAACATGAACTTAGAGGAAAGTCAGCTGCCCACACAGTCTGACTCATATGGTACACTCTGTTTTTTTTTCACTGCTTCATTCAAACACACATGCACACACATGCACTGGCATCTCTGAAAAACGTATCTGTAAAGGACCATAACTTGTGTGTTCAGTAATCAGCATTTATCCGGCATTGCCCACCCTAACCACAGCCAACCAAAACACACAAAAAAAAACGCAAACATAACACAAACACAAACACAAACGAAAACACAAAAACAAATGCAAACACAAACACAAACAAAAAACCAAACAAAAACAAATCCAAACACAAACCCAACAACAAACTAAAACCCATTAGAACCTGAACTTATTCTTAGTCTTATGCGCCATATCAAACATGGGAAGGCCAGGGGCGCTAAATAGCACCTTGTCGGGGCGCCAGGTGGATGCCTGGATTTGATTCAGTTAAAGACTATAGTAACCTTTCTTATCCATAGTCTATCTCATTGTTTAAAATGAAATTATGCACCATAGCGCTCACAGGATAGCCCAAAGCGCCAAACTGAGCCCTGACTTGGCGCCGGCGCACGCACCTGTTTCAATTTAGTGAACAATTAAAATACCACAAGCTTATTCACAAACGGAAAGAAGTAAACATAGAGGACATTTAGGAGCGGCTTCTTAACTGTTATTGATTTTAAAAAATAATTAGTAAACTGTACGTTCAGTGTATAAAATAAAGAAAAGGCAGTGTTTAAATACCTAAAACATTGCACGTGATCAATCCCTGTTAATTATATAATTATTTTTTCCCAACACCAATACAAAGTAATAAAAAGTAAAATTTTCCCAAAAATGTAATGTTTTTTTTAAACTGAAGGAATTGTGTTTTCCTAATTTATCAAGGTAAGTAATAAGTGCTAAAGGACTAAATGTAAATAATTTTCAGACACAATTAGAATTTTTGTAAAGAATAATACATTTTCTTTAAGTTTGTTTGACAGACATGCCCACAATTATTATTGTAAGTTTGAAAATGAAAATTATTTTACAACACTATGCCGATAATAATTAAATAAATTCTTATATTTCTTTGTAATCCTTGCTTAGCTATTTTTTTAAACAAAAATACAGATTTGAACTTTATATATTAGATATATATATCTGTATGTATATATTAGATATATATATATGTATATATATGTATATATATAAATATGTATATATATATAAATATTTATATATGTATATATATATATATATATACACTGGGCCTACACCACCACCCTACACCTACACTGGGCCCACATCTTTGCCCTACACCTCCACCCCACACCTCCGCCACCATTTTCAGTAAGCTCAAGTCACATAATTTCAAAAAATATTTTAGATAAACCTTTTATTTTATTTTTAGACATCAGTTGGGGCTGGAAAATCCTAATAGCATTTCATACAATGTCAATCAAGATATATGCTGGATATTATATATATATATATATATATATATATATATATATATATATATATATATATATATATAAAATTATTAATTAATTAATTAATTTATTTATTTATTTATTTATATTTATTTATATTTAATATTTATATTTATTGTATCCAGCAGAAGAAAGCTGTGAATCTTGTGTGACTGAGGTGACGCCCTCTAGTTGGTATCTGGAGACCAAACAAATCCTTCAAACAAACCACCAGCATGTCATGTCAGTTCTCACTGGCATGTGTCGTCTCATGGCATACAAGGTGGGGCCCTCATATTTGATCAGGACAATTATGGGGGAAAATGTTCATCAAATCCATCACATTCAATGAAAAATGTTGGAATCCACTAAAATCTTCCCCAGTACTACGCATATTTGCCCTGTTATACTTTGAGATATTTTGTCTGAGATCATTTGACATGGAGCCTGTTTATAAAAGACTTTACTTTTGTTTCTAACTAAACCTGTTTATAAAAGACTTTACTTTTGTTTCTAGCTAAACCTGTTTATAAAAGACTTTACTTTTGTTTCTAGCTAAACCTGTTTATAAAAGACTTTACTTTTGTTTCTAGCTAAACCTGTTTATAAAAGGCTTTACTTTTGTTTCTAGCTAAACCTGTTTATAAAAGACTTTACTTTTGTTTCTAGCTAAACCTGTTTATAAAAACTTTACTTTTGTTTCTAGCTAAACCTGTTTATAAAAGACTTTACTTTTGTTTCTAGCTAAACCTGTTTATAAAAGACTTTACTTTTGTTTCTAGCTAAACCTGTTTATAAAAGACTTTACTTTTGTTTCTAGCTAAACCTGTTTATAAAAACTTTACTTTTGTTTCTAGCTAAACCTGTTTATAAAAGACTTTACTTTTGTTTCTAGCTAAACCTGTTTATAAAAGACTTTACTTTTGTTTCTAGCTAAACCTGTTTATAAAAGACTACCTTCCTCTGTTGCTTGAGTCTAAAGAAGAGCAAAGTCCCATAGCAACCTGTCTGTTGCCATTGGCAACCATGTTACAGAAACACCTCGATGCCTTGAGCACCTGGCTGTATCAGGAGAGTTTCAGACGAGTTCTAGAAAACCTTTGGAAGTTCATTGTTGAGGTCAGACTTTTGCAGCTCACAGTACATGAAACAGCTCACAGACAGTTTATATTACAGGACATGAAACAGCTCACAGACAGTTTATATTACAGGACATGAAACAGCTCACAGACAGTTTATATTACAGGACATGAAACAGCTCACTGACAGCTTATATTACAGGACATGAAACAGCTCACTGACAGCTTATATTACAGGACATGAAACAGCTCACAGACAGCTTATATTACAGGACATGAAACAGCTCACAGACAGCTTATATTACAGGACATGAAACAGCTCTCTGACAGCTTATATTACAGGACATGAAACAGCTCACTGACAGCTTATATTACAGGACATGAAACAGCTCACAGACAGCTTATATTACAGGACATGAAACAGCTGACAGACAGCTTATATTACAGGACATGAAACAGCTGACAGACAGCTTATATTATAGGACATGAAACAGCTCACAGACAGCTTATATTACAGGACATGAAACAGCTGACAGACAGCTTATATTACAGGACATGAAACAGCTCACAGACAGCTTATATTACAGGACATGAAACAGCTCACTGACAGCTTATATTACAGGACATGAAACAGCTCACAGACAGCTTATATTACAGGACATGAAACAGCTGACAGACAGCTTATATTACAGGACATGAAACAGCTGACAGACAGCTTATATTACAGGACATGAAACAGCTGACAGACAGCTTATATTACAGGACATGAAACAGCTCACAGACAGCTTATATTACAGGACATGAAACAGCTCACAAACAGCTTATATTACAGGACATGAAACAGCTTACAGACAGCTTATATTACAGGACATGAAACAGCTTACAGACAGCTTATATTACAGGACATGAAACAGCTGACAGACAGCTTATATTACAGGACATGAAACAGCTTACAGACAGCTTATATTACAGGACATGAAACAGCTTACAGACAGCTTATATTACAGGACATGAAACAGCTCACTGACAGCTTATATTACAGGACATGAAACAGCTCACAGACAGCTTATATTACAGGACATGAAACAGCTTACAGACAGCTTATATTACAGGACATGAAACAGCTCACAGACAGCTTATATTACAGGACATGAAACAGCTGACAGACAGCTTATATTACAGGACATGAAACAGGTTACAGACAGCTTATATTACAGGACATGAAACAGCTTACAGACAGCTTATATTACAGGACATGAAACAGCTCACTGACAGCTTATATTACAGGACATGAAACAGCTCACAGACAGCTTATATTACAGGACATGAAACAGCTCACTGACAGCTTATATTACAGGACATGAAACAGCTCACAGACAGCTTATATTACAGGACATGAAACAGCTGACAGACAGCTTATATTACAGGACATGAAACAGCTCACTGACAGCTTATATTACAGGACATGAAACAGCTCACAGACAGCTTATATTACAGGACATGAAACAGCTCACTGACAGCTTATATTACAGGACATGAAACAGCTGACAGACAACTTATATTACAGGACATGAAACAGCTTACAGACAGCTTATATTACAGGACATGAAACAGCTTACAGACAGCTTATATTACAGGACATGAAACAGCTTACAGACAGCTTATATTACAGGACATGAAACAGCTTACAGACAGCTTATATTACAGGACATGAAACAGCTTACAGACAGCTTATATTACAGGACATGAAACAGCTTACAGACAGCCTCTGGAGATATGGTACAAGCTCGCCCTTACATGCACAGAACTTGATGCTTGCTCTCAGCGTAAGTCAGCACCATGCTTAAGTTGACTGAAGTCATATTCCTTAAGTTGACTTAAGTCACCTCCCTTAAGTGACATATGACATGCCCTGCTGCAGTAGACTGAAGTCACCTCTGTAGAGTTGACTGAAATCATCTGACTGTAGTTGACTGATGACTGAACTGATCTTGTATTTGTACAGCACCTGATGAGGTTCATGAACAACAATGGAAAGGGAATTAAAAAAGACTTGCTGCAAAATGAAGCTGTAAGTTGGTGGCAGTGATGTTGGCATGGCAGTGATCTTGGCATGGCAGTGATGTTGGCATGGCAGTGATCTTGGCATGGCAGTGATCTTGGCATGGCAGTGATGTTGGCATGGCAGTGATGTTGGCATGGCAGTGATCTTGGCATGGCAGTGATCTTGGCATGGCAGTGATGTTGGCATGGCAGTGATCTTGGCATGGCAGTGATGTTGGCATGGCAGTGATCTTGGCATGGCAGTGATGTTGGCATGGCAGTGATCTTGGCATGGCAGTGATCTTGGCATGACAGATGGCAGTGATCTTGGCATGTCAGATGGCAGTGATGTTGGCATGTCAGATGGCAGTGATGTTGGCATGTCAGATGTCAGATGTCAGTGATGTTGGCATGTCAGATGTCAGTGATGTTGGCATGTCAGATGGCAGTGATGTTGGCATGTCAGATCTTAATGTGATGTTGGCATGGCAGTGATGTTGGCATGGCAGTGATGTTGGCATGGCAGTGATGTTGGCATGTCAGATGGCAGTGATGTTGGCATGTCAGATGTGAGTGATGTTGGCATGTCAGATGTGAGTGATGTTGGCATGTCAGATGGCAGTGATGTTGGCATGTCAGATGGCAGTGATGTTGGCATGTCAGATGGCAGTGATGTTGGCATGTCAGATGGCAGTGATGTTGGCATGTCAGATGTGAGTGATGTTGGCATGTCAGATGTGAGTGATGTTGGCATGTCAGATGTCAGTGATGTTGGCATGTCAGATGGCAGTGACGTTGGCATGTCAGATGTCAGTGATGTTGGCATGTCAGATGTCAGTGATGTTGGCATGTCAGATGTCAGTGATGTTGGCATGTCAGATGGCAGTGATGTTGGCATGTCAGATGGCAGTGATGTTGGCATGTCAGATGGCAGTGATGTTGGCATGTCAGATGGCAGTGATGTTGGCATGTCAGATGTCAGTGATGTTGGCATGTCAGATGTAAGTGATGTTGGCATGTCAGATGACAGTGATGTTGGCATGTCAGATGTCAGTGATGTTGGCATGTCAGATGGCAGTGACGTTGGCATGTCAGATGTCAGTGATCTTGGCATGTCAGATGGCAGTGATGTTGGCATGTCAGATGACAGTGATGTTGGCATGTCAGATGGCAGTGATCTTGGCATGTCAGATGGCAGTGATCTTGGCATGTCAGATGGCAGTGATGTTGGCATGTCAGATGGCAGTGATGTTGGCATGGCAGTGATGTTGGCATGTCAGATGGCAGTGATGTTGGCATGTCAGATGTCAGTGATGTTGGCATGTCAGATGGCAGTGATGTTGGCATGTCAGATTGAGTGATGTTGGCATGTCAGATGTCAGTGATGTTGGCATGTCATATGACAGTGATGTTGGTATCCCACAGAGTGAGGTGATGATCAGGCTGCAACTCTACACTCTCTCAACTGTGCACCTTGTGGCCCTGTACAGCAAGCTGAAGGAACTGGTAAGTGATGGCCAGTTGCTGAAGGAACTGGTAAGTGATGGCCAACTGTTGAAGGAACTGGTAAGTGATGGCCAACTGTTGAAGGAACTGGTAAGTGATGGCCAACTGTTGAAGGAACTGGTAAGTGATGGCCAACTGTTGAAGGAACTGGTAAGTGATGGCCAGTTGCTGAAGGAACTGGTAAGTGATGGCCAACTGTTGAAGGAACTGGTAAGTGATGGCCAGTTGCTGAAGGAACTGGTAAGTGATGGCCAACTGTTGAAGGAACTGGTAAGTGATGGCCAACTGTTGAAGGAACTGGTAAGTGATGGCCAACTGTTGAAGGAACTGGTAAGTGATGGCCAGTTGCTGAAGGAACTGGTAAGTGATGGCCAACTGTTGAAGGAACTGGTAAGTGATGGCCAGTTGCTGAAGGAACTGGTAAGTAATGGCCAACTGTTGAAGGAACTGGTAAGTGATGGCCAACTGTTGAAGGAACTGGTAAGTGATGGCCAACTGTTGAAGGAACTGGTAAGTAATGGCCAACTGTTGAAGGAACTGGTAAGTGATGGCCAACTGTTGAAGGAACTGGTAAGTGATGGCCAACTGTTGAAGGAACTGGTAAGTGATGGCCAACTGTTGAAGGAACTGGTAAGTGATGACTGAAAAAAATTTTTAGTCTTCAGACACTGGAGAGGAAAGCAGGAACCCACCAGCCATCATCCACCGAATTTTCAAGGAGCTTCAGTCACTGCGCAAATGTTTTAGTGGGGCTGAGTTGGTTCGCTGGATCCTCAAACACAAGGACAACCTGCCCGCAGGTTAGCACAGCTATACACACCTGTGTCAACACACCTGTCTCTCTGTGTCAACACACCTGTCTCACTGTGTCAACGCACCTGTCTCACTGTGTCAACACACCTGTCTCTCTGTGTCAACACACCTGTCTCACTGTGTCAACACACCTGTCTCACTGTGTCAACACACCTGTCTCTCTGTGTCAACACACCTGTCTCACTGTGTCAACACACCTGTCTCACTGTGTCAACACACCTGTCTCATTGTGTCAACACACCAGTCTCGCTGTGTTGACTCACCTGTCTCACTGTGTCAACGCACCTGTCTTGCTGTGTCAACACACCTGTCTTGCTGTGTCAACACACCTGTCTCATTGTGTCAACACACCTGTCTCATTGTGTCAACACACCTGTCTTGCTGTGTCAACACACCTGTCTCACTGTGTTGACTCACCTGTCAGTGTCAACACACCTGTCTCACTGTGTCAACACACCTGTCTGACTGTGTCAACACACCTGTCTGACTGTGTCAACACACCTGTCTCACTGTGTCAACACACCTGTCTCATTGTGTCAACACACCTGTCTGACTGTGTCAACACACCTGTCTCACTGTGTCAACACACCTGTCTCATTGTGTCAACACACCTGTCTCACTGTGTCAACACACCTGTCTCACTGTGTCAACACACCTGTCTGACTGTGTCAACACACCTGTCTCACTGTCTCAACACACCTGTCTCACTGTGTCAACACACCTGTCTCACTATGTTGACACACCTGTCTGACTGTGTCAACACACCTGTCTCACTGTGTTGACTCACCTGTCTGTGTCAACACACCTGTCTGACTGTGTCAACAGATGTCAGCCTGCCACCCGGGCCAGTCACCAGAGAAAGTGCTGTGAGCTTGGCCCAAACTTTGCTGGAGCAGCACTACATCACTGAGCTCTCTACACAATCTCCTTGTGAGTTGACACCTGTCTTACCTGTAGTTTTAACATGTTGACCCGTGTTACCTATAATTTTAACATGTTGACCCCTGTCTTACCTGTAGTTTTAACATGTTGACCCCTGTCTTACCTGTTAACACACTCCAGCGACCAGCACGTCCCCCATCTCCTTCTCCCTGCCTGACGTGGTGTACCCTCAGCTGAGCGTGGACAGCTCGGCACCCTCAGGTCACACAAGCATGTGGTGCCATTACAGCAGCTCCAGTACTGCCAGTAACAGCCAAACTTCTGCTACACCAACACCATCGCTGGCGGAGACTCCCACTTGTGGTCAGTAAACACAACACCATCACTTGTGGTCAGTTAACACGACACCATCACTTGTGGTCAGTAAACACAACACCATCACTTGTGGTCAGTAAACACAACACCATCACTTGTGGTCAGTAAACACAACACCATCACTTGTGGTCAGTAAACACAACACCATCACTTGCGGAGACTCCCACTTGTGGTCAGTAAACACAACACCATCACTTGTGGTCAGTAAACACAACACCATCACTTGTGGTCAGTAAACACAACACCATCACTTGTGGTCAGTTAACACAACACCATCACTTGTGGTCAGTAAACACGACACCATCACTTGTGGTCAGTAAACACAACACCATCACTTGTGGTCAGTAAACACAACACCATCACTTGTGGTCAGTAAACACAACACCATCACTTGTGGTCAGTTAACACAACACCATCACTTGTGGTCAGTAAACACGACACCATCACTTGTGGTCAGTAAACACAACACCATCACTTGTGGTCAGTAAACACAACACCATCACTTGTGGTCAGTTAACACAACACCATCACTTGTGGTCAGTTAACACAACACCATCACTTGTGGTCAGTAAACACAACACAATCACTTGTGGTCAGTAAACACTACACCAGTAAACACTATATTTGATTTTAATGACTTGTATGTTTATTTGATTCTAATGACTTATGTATATTTCATTTTAATGGCTTATGTATATTTGATTTTAATGGCTTATGTATATTTGATTTTAATGGCTTGTATGTATATTTGATTTTAATTACTTGTATGTATATTTGATTCTAATGACTTATGTATATTTGATTTTAATGGCTTGTATGTATATTTGATTTTAATGGCTTGTATGTATATTTGATTTTAATGGCTTATGTATATTTGATTTTAATGGCTTATGTATATTTGATTTTAATGGCTTGTATGTATATTTGATTTTAATGGCTTGTATGTATATTTGATTTTAATGGCTTGTATGTATATTTGATCTTAATGGCTTGTATGTATATTTGATTCTAATGGCTTGTATGTATATTTGATTTTAATGGCTTATGTATATTTGATTTTAATGGCTTGTGTGTATATTTGATTTTAATGGCTTGTATGTATATTTGATTTTAATGGCTTGTGTGTATATTTGATTTTAATGGCTTGTATGTATATTTGATTCTAATGACTTATGTATATTTGACAGAAGCTGAGCAGGGGACAGAAGCTGAGCAGGGGACAGAAGCTGAGCAGGGGACAGAAGCTGAGCAGGGGACAGAAGCTGAGCAGGGGACAGAACCAGCAGCCACTGGGCTGGAGTACCTGATGGACTATGAGCAGGTTCTCAAACCGTTTGGGTCACTGAGTGAGTTGGGGAGCACAAAGTTCCAGGCCAGCTGCAGGAGCCTGTACCTGATACGTCCCAGCGTCTTCCTCCCCAGCCCCTCGCACCTGGCAGCCCCAACACTAGACAGGAAAATCTGGAAGCTGAAAGAATCCTCCGAGACCTTGGCACTAGCTGAACATTGCTTCAGCCAGAAGGTCTCCCTCATGACCATCCTAGCTGTTGTAGCTGCCCGCAGGAAGGTCGACCCGCTGGCTCGCACTTTTCTCAGACAGCTGCCAGCTTACATGCAAGACCCAACATTGGCTTGATGTAACAAGACTTGATTACACATTGGCTTGATGTAACAAGACTTGATTACACATTGGCTTGATGTAACAAGACTTGATTACACATTGGGTTAATGTAACAAGACTTGATTACACATTGGCTTGATGTAACAAGACTTGATTACACATGGGGTTGGTGTAACAAGACTTGATGTAGGTTTGTTGAATTGTTTAGTTATTGAAACAAAGCTTGTTGTAATGTAGGTTTGTTGAATTGTTTAGTTATTGAAACAAAGTTTGTTGTAATGTAGGTTTGTTGAATTGTTTAGTTATTGAAACAAACTTTGTTGTAATGTAGGTTTGTTGAATTGTTTAATTATTGAAACAAAGCTTGTTGTGATGTAGGTTTGTTGAATTGTTTAGTTATTGAAACAAAGTTTGTTGTAATGTAGGTTTGTTGAATTGTTTAGTTATTGAAACAAACTTTGTTGAATTGTTTAGTTATTGAAATATAGTTTGTTGATGTAGATTTGTTGAATATGTAATGTATCAATCATCAATTGCAATCTCTCAGAACAAATCTATACCTTCAACTTTTGACAAGTTTGCTAGCTTTTGACATTTTGACAAGTTTGCAAACTTTTGACATTTTGACAAGTATGCTAACTTTTGACATTTTAAGAAGTTTGCTTACTTTTGACATTTTGACCAACTATAAGTCTTTCAGTCTGCTGTAGAAATTGGTCACATTATTGTTTATTCTAATGTTCATTTGATTCTTTATAAATATGCTACATGATCAGATAACTATTTACAATTGCTGTTAATTTGCAGTGATACATTGAGGAGCAGTGAGTTCCTAAATTAAACATTTTTACTCTACACTACATAGCAGGAGTCATTAATTATTGAAACACTATTCTAGTTTCTAGAAACTCCCAACATCTTGTCAAACTGTATTAGGTGTCCCAATCAACTGTAGAAAAGTGAATGCATTAGGTGTGCTCAAGAGCAAACTAAAAGAACAGTGGCGAGAGTCGGAAATCAATATAAAACTTTTATAAATCCCACCAAAGTGGTTGTAAAATATACTTCTTTTTACAAGCTATTATTTAGTTTGCAAATGTCCGTTTGTTTGTAGCAAATCTTGTAGCTCAATTTTGACGCACTTCTAATGCAGCGATTTCATTCAAACTTTCCAGCTACGTTCCACTTTGATGACAACAAAAGTATCTATTTTTAATTTAATTAGATGTTGAATTATTCATTAAAAATTAAACACTTTTGAGCCTAAGGGGAAATAAAATTAAATCACTGGATAGATTAATATATTTAATAACAGAAGAGGCGATAACTTATATAAACTAGCTAGACACGATCACCCTAACAGTCTGGTGAGCTGTGGTTCACGAGAATGTTTACAATGGTAGAGCTGGTTGATCTGGTGAAGGCTATTAGGGGCAGATTATAACTTTCTTAAATAATTTGAGACTAAAGGCAAGTAAAAAAAAATTAAGAACTTCCTGTCTGTAAAATATGGTCACAGACAGCTGCTTTTCAAAAAGCAGACAATAGTCTTTCAAATATTGCGAGCTGCTGATGGTGTTTTAATATTTAAAGTTAATATTTTTTGTTGTGTCGATGTAAAGAAAAAATAGAAAATAAAACAAGTATAAAAGACCTTTATTGCAACAAGCTTTTAAATGCACTGAAAATAAAACTAATCTACTTTCTTTCATAAAAGCTTGTCGCTAAAATATGTAAAAGATCTCATGAGCAACCAAAGCTTTTCTGAAAGAAAGCAGGTTAGTTTTATTTTCAGCGCATTTAAAAGCGCATTTCTATTGTATGAAGGTTTTTTTAATACTTGTTTTATTCAAATGTTATCATTTGTATGTCAGGAAGAAAAGTTGTGGAATCTAATTCTTGATGTCATCTAGACCGTGGGTCCTTGTATATAACTCACCCACACTGACAAACCAATTTTGTCAGCTTCACACTAAACTTGTCAACTACACATTAATCTTGTAAACTACATAGGTTGTCACACACTAATCTTGTCAACTACACACATGCAAGAGGGTGTCTGTAAAGTAAAACTGTGGTTTTTAATTGGGTGCAGGTTACAACTGTCGAGTGCCGTTACATGCCTAGTGGTCTATAGGGCAGATCAAATGGAGTCCACTTGTTTCTGCCACCTTTGAAGGGATAGTGTGGTCAGCACAATGCCCAGCCACCTGGTAGAGCTACTGTTGTATGGTTGTGCTACATGTCACAATACCTTTTGGCCAAATGTTTTTGTAGCTGTCATCAAGATGTCACTATATCTGTTGAAGGTCTGACTGGATTGTTTGCCAGTGGTGTAAATGTGTCAAGGGATGATTTGAACCGTGAGTGAACCAGTTTTAATTTGTTTGGTTCTAGTTCTGTTTAAATGTGAATGAGTGTGCCCAGCTTTAGAAAACCTCCTTGTCCCAACAATGTGCTGCGAATGGACAACAATATTAACCCCTCGGTTACATACATTTTTGTGATTTACATTTTTCAAATATAAAAATGTGAAAAGTGTGAGTAGGTCATAGGCATCTCTATCCCTCCAACATAGTAGATAATGACGATAAATTTATGTATAACTATTTAATGTTATTTATATCACTATAATGCTTATTATGATTTAACTCTACAAGTACAACTAGTTCCAGAGGAACAAGAATGAATCAGGCTGCCAAAGGCTCTTGGAACTGAAATACTGCTTTTTTAACATGCACCTGCATGTGACGTTTTAATTTGGCTTTTTCTGCAGTAGCATAGTCACAGAGCACACAGTGTAAGGACTTGATGAGAACGCCGTGGTTGGCCATGTGTTTCTTCAGGTTCTCTGCAGACTTGCCAGTGTAGGAGCAGATTTTGCAGAAGAAAGGTTTGACATCACTGTGCACATACGAGATGTGGTTATTGAGGCGTGGCTGGAATTTGCAGCGGTAAGCACAATAAGGGCAGGCCAGGGGTTTCTCTTCTGAATGACGATGTACATAATGTTTCTGCAAGTCATACTTCTCCACACTGGCGTACGCACATAGAGTGCATGAAAACCTTTTGACCTTCTTGTGTCTCTCCATATGTCGCTGGTAGGAGGCTTTCAGTCTGCACATGTACCCACACACATCACAGGAGAAGCTAAATTTACCAAAGTGGCTCTGCATGTGTGTGCGCAACTCAGTCAGGGTCTGACCAACAAAGTCACAGTAGGAACAAAAGTGGGTCCATTCACTCTTGTGCTCAGCCAAGGCATGTTTCTTCAGCTCCACCACCCGCCCAAACTCCAGCAGGCACTCACGGCACTTGTAAGAAGCTTTCAGGACATGTTCCTGGGATTTGTGCTGTCGTAGAATCAGCTTGTCGTGGGTGCTGAACTGGCAGATGTAGCAAACATACTTGTTGGGAGCTTCATGGATTTGCATGTGTCTCTTTAAACTCATTTTAGTTTTGCAGGCAAATTGACACAAAGCACACTTGAAATCTTTTTGACTGGAATGTTTGACCAGATGTTTCTTGAGCTGATCTTTTGTGTGACACCTGTACTGGCACAGCTCACAGATTACTCGCTTCACTGGCTCGTGGATGACCATGTGAGTATTCAAATGGGTCCAGGTCTTGGCCTTAAAGCCACACTGTGTACACAAATATGGACGATTTTCATTGTGCGTGCGTCTGATATGTTGGCGTATATCTTTAGTGGATGTGCCACACAGTGGACACAATGTACGTCCCTCGTGGGCAGCTGAAGCCATGTGGGCGCTCAGCTGCGCCTGGTTCAGGCAAGCGTAGCTGCACCTGGAGCAGAGCACAAAGTTTTTACTGCTGTGGGCTGTCCTCATGTGGGCTGTGACCTGACCTTTCTTTTGGTACTCAAACTGACAGAGTGGACAAGAAAAAGTTTGGCTGACCTTTGTCAGCAGGCTTGTCATCTTGGTCTTGTGGCCTAGTTTGTGAACAACAAGGCTGAGCTCATGCTGAAAACTTTTCCCACAGTGCCTGCACACAAAAGGATCCTTGACTCTATGCTCTCTTTTCTTGTGCCTCTGTAGCTCTATTTCCCCCTGGCACACAAAGGCACAGCTATCACAACAATGCTCCTGTTTGTCCTCATCCTCTTCTGAGTCTGCTGGCTCACATTTGGCCTCTAGTTTGAGAACCTTCTCTCTGTTTGAACAAGGTAGATCCTTAGCTTGCCATCTGTCGGGCTCATCAAGCCATGCAGCTCCATCTTTGCTGCCACTGGTCAAGTCAACATTACTTTGATGGAACACAACAGACTCAGCAGCTCCATCTTTGCTGCCACTGGTCAAGTCAACATTACTTTGATGGAACACAACAGACTCAGCAGCTTCATGCCTTAGGTCTTCAGCTTTGAGCAGGGTGAGTTGAGGCATTTCCCCGGCACTACTGTTAGTCCTGGCAGTGTCTGGTGCAGCAGTCACATGACTGGGCTCAACACTCTCCTCTACCTTGATCACTGGACTGGTCAGCATGACTGGATCAAGCTGGATCTCATCTAGACTGGGAACAGTTGCCTCTGTCAAATCACCAGTCCTCTGTAGACTTGCCTGGGCTGAAAGCTCTGTCATAGCACCAGTCCTCTGTAGACTTGTTTGAGTTGAAAGCTCCTCTAAAGTTTTAGCCAGAAGTTCTGGGGTAAGGTCAACTCCATCATAGTTGTAAATGATAATAACTTTACCATCATCACTCTCCAGGCCCTCTTGTACCTCTATGCAATACTGGAAGCTTTCATTCAGGTTTTCCATCCTGTGAAGAGGCTCTACACTTCAGCAGTCCAGTCTGCAAGGAAATTTTTTATTTACAACATAATTCACACAAAAATGTGTCTTGAATACAATATAGGTATATATTATAAATAAATAAATATTTTTTACTATTTTTACCCTGGCACCTCTTTACCACAATTTAAGCCCTTTTAATTTTTTTATTGCTTTACATTTTCAACATGTAGGGGCCTATATATATATATATATATATATATATATATATATATATATATATATATATATATATATATATATATATATATATATATATATATATATATATATATATGAGTTGACCCATGATGTAGTATACGCAGCCATCTGGTTGTTTTATTTTCTGCTGATCAGCAATTCATAATTTGTGAATTTTCATCATCCTAATTTTAATGAAGCTAGTTAATTTTTGTTAAGACACAACACTTGTGAGGTGGTATGTACTAATTAATAATTATGTACGTAGATGTTACCTGGCCTATTTTAAAAGTGATAATTTTTAAAAACCAAAGCAATATGTGTTATGATTGGTAAATTAAAATTAGGCCTAATAAATAAATATTATGGTTGGTAGGACCAAGGTTTGGGTTAGCATTGACATTATTAGCAAGTTATGTGTGTATTTAGTATTTTAGTTAACTACCAGTAACCTAACACCTCCTTTTAAACTTTTTAAAAGAAGATTCTAAAGTTTAATGATTAATCAGACACTTATTAATACTTATTATACTTATTAGGGGCCTAACACTCATTATTTTTTTTTACTTAGGGCCTAATAAAAAAATAATAGTAATAGGCCCCTACTTAATAATAATAAATTTAATAGAAGGACTATCCTGCCTATGGTCCTATAGTATAGTTTAGAAGTTTAGATAGAATTAGCCAGGCACACATAGCTAGATTTTTAGATAGTACTAGACTACCCGTCATCCGTTGGATAACTGTGGGTTTCGGGGGTCATCCATCAAAAAACATCACGTCTGTCACTCAGAGGCATAGCGACCCTTACCGGCGCCCGGGGACAAACTTTTCGATTTGAACCCCCCCCCCCCAAGATTTCGATTTGCAACCCCCCCCTCAAACTTTTGATGTGCACCCCCCCCCCTTAAACTTTCGATTTGCACCCCCCTCAACCTTTCAATTTATTTTTCCAAACCATTTTGGCGCCCCAACATATGTCCCCCCCCCCCCTCCTCGCTACGCTACTGCAGTGTCACTTATCGTCAAAAAAAACAGTCCCCACATTCAAAAATATGTTTTTTTATCTTTTAAAAACACCGAAAACACCGATTTCGGACTATCCCTTCATATACTGACGTCACATGTGACCTACTCAACTCTACTTCACCTGCCCAGTGTCCCGCCAAGTCTCAGACAACATGTTTTTATCGTTTAATAAACGATTCCAGCCGAGCATGTCTCTGACCACACTATCCTTTCATATGCTTAGGACAAAGAAACAGATGAACTCTACTTCACCTGCCATGTATCCTGCCAAGTTCAGATAGGCAACTTTATCATTCACATCTAAAAAAAATTGAAAAAAAAATATCATTGACATATTGGTCTAGAACCTGTGCCACCCGCATGAGAGCCAACTTCACTACCAACTTAGCTATTTACTCGTGGCGTCACAAAAGAATTTTTATACTATACTTTGAGTCTCCTTATGCAACTTGATTTACACGCATAGATCTAGATCTAAGTCTAGTAGTAGTAACTTTCAACTTAAATTTTATCTTAAATTAGCCAAACAAAGATTTATATAAAATAATTTAGGCCTGAAATAGATTCAAGATGTATTAAGACTGAAATAGATTCTAGATCTAGAATTTACATTGAGTCTAGTGACCTAGATCTAGGCTAGATTCATAACTTTCCTTCGACAGCTGATCTTTAGATCTAGAGAAATTTATTTTAAAACTAAATGAAAAAAGACAGTTGAAAATTGATATAAGTGTTGGAACGTAATAAATACAGCAAACGGACGTATTGTTAAAGTTATGACCGACAGAAAATTAGATTTAGAACGTGTTAAACTTTTGAATGGGAACACAATTTTCTTCGATAGACGCCGCCATTTTATTGTACTAAAGAGTAAACAAAAAACTGTGACGTCACGGTCCCGACAAGTGTAGTGGTCGTTCTAAACTTTAAAAAAAATAGGGTTACTCTACGTATGAATAAATCAATAAATTAATTAACATCTTTAAATAAATGTGTGATTAACAGTCTGTCTTAAAACAAATATTTTTCTCTACCTACATACTATTTTACAGCTCTCCACGATGAGTGCAACCATAGCATGCGCAATAGTCAATCAGCCAAACAAACAAACAAAAAAATAAATATTCAAACATGTAAACAAACTTGAGTTTTAGTAGTATAAGACTAGTAGATCTAGATAGATCTAGATCTACGAGATATCTAAAATCTAATTCTAGATATCTCCAGACTAGTCACTAGTGTCTAGATCTAATCTCTAGATTAGAATTAGATCTAGATCTAGCTCTATTCTATAGTATAGTATCTATCTATACTCTATACGTCACTATACAGTACTATACGAGTCTATAGGCAGGCCCTATCTTAATCTAACTTTTAAAGTGTAAATTGAGTGTAAACTTTAATGACTAGCTACTAGCTAGAGTTAGAGTCTAATAAAATAATAGATCTAGATCTAGTGACTAGTCAGATGGTCTTGGCACTGCACTTCAACTGGATGGAAAGAAAAAATAATATTTAGGCCTAAACGATGAACATACTTAAAAGCAATAATACTTAGATCTATATAATATAATACACTAACTTATTTAAAATATAGGATCTAGTCTAGAAATCTAGTATTTTTAGCAGAAAACACTGGACAGGCTAGGAATGATACGGAGGTTGACGGAGTCACTTCTTTTCGCGCATGACAAAACTGTCCAGAATTTTTGCCGTGGAATACAAAATTAAAAATCCAATAGTTATAAAATGAAACTAGTATCTAGATCTAATAGCTTTTTCAAATTTTAACAATTTTCACATCTAAATAGGGCCTATCTAATTACACAATTAAGAACTGTTAAAACCAAGTTAAATGTGAAGGTATGTTGTGTTGTCTTAAATTAATTCGTGAATAGGATAAAAGTCTGTGTTACTGTTTCAACTCCATTATCTAAAGGAAAGATGGGAAAAACTTTTTGGATGAACTCTTCTGTAGGCCTAGTCTATCTCTAGTTATCTAGAATCTAGATCTAACACTACACAAGAGAAACAACGGGCTGTTCCACTCAAACCGGTAAAGCCAAAGAGAATCATATCTCTAGATCTAGACTCTATGCATTTTTAATCTTAATGTTTTTAATGATTAAAAATATGTCGTCACCATCTCAAAGTTTTAATTCCTTAATTACAATTCTTATTATTACACGATTATGCTTTGCATTTCGAGTTATGTTTACATTAACATTGCCACGTAGATCTACTAAGATCCAGACAACACTCACAGTCAACACTCAACAGTTAGATCTAGATATTTAGATCTAGTAATAATAATAGTTTTATTGTCAAGACCATGTGTGTAACATAATAAATCGTACCAGTGTAGTTGATAATAAAATAATAGTTTTTTTTTTTTTTTGTCAAGCCAGTGTGTAACATAATAAATAGTTTAAATAAAATAGTCTTATTTCAGACTCAAGTTCTCTAGAATAACTTGTAATAAAACATTCAAACAGAGCCGACACCCTGTAGATCTACTCAGTTTTGTGAAATAATTTTTTGTATTGCTGCCACTTTATAAGCAAACATGCAGTTTGACATTAGAAGGTAAAGACAAATTTCTTTTAACTTTTTATTTGTTTTAATGCTCTGCTAAACATAATGGTTTTTTTATAGCAGTTTTAGTTATTTCTTAAATAATTTTAAAAAAAGGTTTGTAAAAATAGGTGTAACTGTAACTTGAATTGTTTGTTGAATCTAGATTAGACATCTATCGCAAGGTACCCAAAGACCTAACCCAGCCTACCCTAACTGGGGCCATGATTTCCGTATGCAGCTGCCTTTTTATCACCTATCTCTTTGTATCAGAACTTAGAGAATTCTTAACAGTGGAAGTGTAAGTCCATCCCAGTTACGTTTTTATTTAGATTTGTTTTACAGGCTTATTCCATTTCTTTAGAGTATTTTTTTTCTCCCCATTTTGTTGATAGATTTTTCTGTTTCTAGACAGAGTGTTCTCACTGTGGAAGATCCTGTGACACATTCTGAAAAGATTCCTGTTTTTATTAATATAACTTTACCCAACATGGCTTGTGAATGTAAGTTAGAACTGTGTACTATCAACCTGTGACCCTGTACCTAGACAAATGTTTCAGATATCGGCTTAGTTATACAAGATGTTTGTGATGTTTGAGATATTGATTTAGATATACGTGATGTTTGTGATGTTTGAGATATTGATTTAGATATACAAGATGTTTGTGATGTTTCAGATATCGGTTTAGATAAACAAGATGTTTGTGATGTTTCAGATATCGGTTTAGATATACAAGATGTTTGTGATGTTTCAGATATCGGTTTAGATATACAAGATGTTTGTGATGTTTGAGATATTGATTTAGATATACAAGATGTTTGTGATGTTTCAGATATCGGTTTAGATATACAAGATGTTTGTGATGTTTCAGATATCGGTTTAGATATACAAGATGTTTGTGATGTTTCAGATGTCGGTTTAGATATACAAGATGTTTGTGATGTTTCAGATATTGGTTTAGATATACAAGATGTTTGTGATGTTTCAGATATTGGTTTAGATATACAAGATGTTTGTGATGTTTCAGATATCGGTTTAGATATACAAGATGTTTGTGATGTTTCAGATGTCGGTTTAGATATACAAGATGTTTGTGATGTTTCAGATGTCGGTTTAGATATACACGATGTTTGTGATGTTTCAGATATCGGTTTAGATATACAAGATGTTTGTGATGTTTCAGATATTGATTTAGATATACAAGAGATGTTTGTTATGTTTCAGATGTCGGTTTAGATATACAAGATGACATGGGTCGTCATGAAGTTGGTTTCAGGGACAATACTCACAAAGAGCCTTTAAATGAAGGAAAGGGGTGTAGATTTGAAAGCCATTTTTTGATCAATAAGGTATGTCTGATGTAAACAGTTCTCTTTTTTTACAAGCTTTTACTTAGTTGGCATCGTCTGTTTGTTTGTGGGTTTGTGGCAATGCTTGTAACTCAATTTTTACCCACTTCTAATGCAGCAATTTAATTCCAATTTTCCAGTTACCTTCTGCTTTGAGAGCAATGTATGAAAACTATAATTAGACATTAGATTAGTCATTATAAAATTAATTGAACAGTTTTTAAACTAAAGGGAGATAACAAAATTAAATGCTAGCGATCAAGGGTGAACTCTTCACAATTGGCTGATTTCTCGCATGCTCTGCAAGGTATGGGCAGATAATTGTGTCAAAAGTTACTGAACGGGTTTTAACGGAAATATTTTTAGAAGTGGCCAAATTACTAAAAAGTTGAAAAAAACAAATTTTAAAACCTTCAAAACAATAAAAAGGTATTCTTTATTAATAAATACTTTGGTTGCACAAACTTGTAGTTGGACCATTGTCTCTTCCTCTGTCAGGTGCCAGGCAACTTTCATGTCTCCACTCACTCTGCCAAATCCCAACCAGAGAATCCTGACATGACCCACATTGTGCACAAGCTGCGCTTTGGGATGGACTTGGCTGAGGGCAAGGTGAGAGTGTTGGGGCTAGTGGGACAGGTTGTGTTGGGGCTAGTGGGACAGGTTGTGTTGGGGCTAGCCAGTGGGACAGGTTGTGTTGGGGCTAGCCAGTGGGACAGGTTGTGTTGGGGCTAGCCAGTGGGACAGGTTGTGTAGGGGCTAGTGGGACAGGTTGTGTTGTGGCTAGTGGGACAGGTTGTGTTGGGGCTAGTGGGACAGGTTGTGTTGGGGCTAGCCAGTGGGACAGGTTGTGTTTGGGCTAGTGGGACAGGTTGTGTTGGGGCTAGTGGGACAGGTTGTGTTGGGGCTAGTGGGACAGGTTGTGTTGGGGCTAGCCAGTGGGACAGGTTGTGTTGGGGCTAGTGGGACAGGTTGTGTTGGGGCTAGCCAGTGGGACAGGTTGTGTTTGGGCTAGTGGGACAGGTTGTGTTGGGGCCAGTGGGACAGGTTGTGTTGGGGCTAGTGGGACAGGTTGTGTTGGGGCTAGCCAGTGGGACAGGTTGTGTTGGGGCTAGTGGGACAGGTTGTGTTGGGGCTAGCCAGTGGGACAGGTTGTGTTGGGGCTAGTGGGACAGGTTGTGTTGGGGCTAGTGGGACAGGTTGTGTTTGGGCTAGTGGGACAGGTTGTGTTGGGGCTAGTGGGACAGGTTGTGTTGGGGCTAGTGGGACAGGTTGTGTTGGGGCTAGCCAGTGGGACAGGTTGTGTTGGGGCTAGCCAGTGGGATAGGTTGTGTTGGGGCTAGCCAGTGGGACAGGTTGTGTTGGGGCTAGCCAGTGGGACAGGTTGTGTTGGGGCTAGTGGGACAGGTTGTGTTGGGGCTAGTGGGACAGGTTGTGTTGGGGCTAGCCAGTGGGACAGGTTGTGTTGTGGCTAGCCAGTGGGACAGGTTGTGTTGGGGCTAGTGGGACAGGTTGTGTTGGGGCTAGCCAGTGGGACAGGTTGTGTTGGGGCTAGCCAGTGGGACAGGTTGTGTTGGGGCTAGTGGGGCAGGTTGTGTTGGGGCTAGTGGGACAGGTTGTGTTGGGGCTAGTGGGACAGGTTGTGTTGGGGCTAGCCAGTGGGACAGGTTGTGTTGGGGCTAGTGGGACAGGTTGTGTTGGGGCTAGCCAGTGGGACAGGTTGTGTTGGGGCTAGCCAGTGGGACAGGTTGTGTTGGGGCTAGCCAGTGGGACAGGTTGTGTTGGGGCTAGTGGGACAGGTTGTGTTGTGGCCAGTGGGACAGGTTGTGTAGGGGCTAGTGGGACAGGTTGTGTTGTGGCTAGTGGGACAGGTTGTGTTGGGGCTAGTGGGACAGGTTGTGTTGTGGCTAGTGGGACAGGTTGTGTTGGGGCTAGTGGGACAGGTTGTGTTGGGGCTAGCCAGTGGGACAGGTTGTGTTGGGGCTAGTGGGACAGGTTGTGATGGGGCTAGCCAGTGGGACAGGTTGTGTTGGGGCTAGTGGGACAGGTTGTGTTGGGGCTAGCCAGTGGGACAGGTTGTGTTGGGGCTTGTGGGGCAGGTTGTGTTGGGGCTAGTGGGACAGGTTGTGTTGGGGCTAGTGGGACAGGTTGTGTTGGGGCTAGCCAGTGGGACAGGTTGTGTTGGGGCTAGTGGGACAGGTTGTGTTGGGGCTAGTGGGACAGGTTGTGTTGGGGCTAGCCAGTGGGACAGGTTGTGTTGGGGCTAGTGGGACAGGTTGTGTTGGGGCTAGTGGGACAGGTTGTGTTGGGGCTAGCCAGTGGGACAGGTTGTGTTGGGGCTAGCCAGTGGGACAGGTTGTGTTGGGGCTAGCCAGTGGGACAGGTTGTGTTGGGGCTAGCCAGTGGGACAGGTTGTGTTGGGGCTAGCCAGTGGGACAGGTTGTGTTGGGGCTAGCCAGTGGGACAGGTTGTGTTGGGGCTAGCCAGTGGGACAGGTTGTGTTGGGGCTAGTGGGACAGGTTGTGTTGGGGCTAGCCAGTGGGACAGGTTGTGTTGGGGCTAGCCAGTGGGACAGGTTGTGTTGGGGCTAGCCAGTGGGACAGGTTGTGTTGGGGCTAGCCAGTGGGACATGTGGTGTCAGCTTTTAAAATTAAATTAATTGGCATTTATGTGATAAAATTTTAAAAATATTTTTTGTATTGCATAATTTAATGGAATTGTTTTTTGATTTAGCAAGTGAAAGGATCCTTCAATGCACTAGAAAATGTTGATAAAAGAAATTCTAATGGTAAGGCTGCTTTGTATAAAAATTGTTGAATATGTTTGACTTACAATGGTAAGGCTGCTTTGTATAAAAATTGTTGAATATGTTTGACTTACATTTACAATGGATGTCTTAGCACATTTTATACCTCAGACCACCTACATTAGCTGAACTCTACTTGATCTGCCCTGCAGATCATTGGATCTGAGAGCGCTTGACGTAAGTGGCACTGGTAGGTTGTTCCACCTGTGCCATTATTGCTCTAATGTAAAACTCAAATAAGTGTCATCTACAATCCAGCCAAATCTCAGTACATACACATGTTACATTTTACGTGGCATTGGTTCACTAGTACATAGATAGTTATAAGACAAGCTTTTTAAAAAAAATGATTTATAGTGATTGTTGTGTGACTGATGAATGATTATTTTATGACTGATGAACTGATTATTGTTGAATGATAAAATGATAGTTGTATGGCTGAAATGAAATTATAGTTGTATGACTGTGATGAAATTATTGTTGTATGATTGTGATGAAATTATAGTTGTATGACTGTGATGAAATTATTATTGTATGACTGTGATGAAATTATTGTTGTATGACTGATGAAATTATTGTTGTATGACTGTGATGAAATTATTGTTGTATGACTGTGATGAAATTATTGTTGTATGATTGTGATGAAATTATTGTTGTATGACTGTGATGAAATTATAGTTGTATGACTGTGATGAAATTATTATTGTATGACTGTGATGAAATTATTGTTGTATAACTGATGAAATTATTGTTGTATGACTGTGATGAAATTATTGTTGTATGACTGTGATGAAATTATAGTTGTATGACTGTGATGAAATTATTATTGTATGACTGTGATGAAATTATTGTTGTATGACTGATGAAATTATTGTTGTATGACTGTGATGAAATTATTGTTGTATGACTGTGATGAAATTATTGTTGTATGACTGATGAAATTATTGTTGTATGACTGTGATGAAATTATTGTTGTATGACTGATGAAATTATTGTTGTATGACTGATGAAATTATTGTTGTATGACTGTGATAAAATTATAGTTGTATGACTGATGAAATTATTGTTGTATGACTGTGATGAAATTATTGTTGTATGACTGTGATTAAACTATTGTTGTATGACTGTGATGAAATTATTGTTGTATGACTGATGAAATTATTGTTGTATGACTGTGATGAAATTATTGTTGTATGACTGTGATGAAATTATTGTTGTATGACTGTGATGAAATTATTGTTGTATGACTGTGATGAAATTATTGTTGTATGACTGATGAAATTATTGTTGTATGACTGTGATGAAATTATTATTGTATGACTGTGATGAAATTATTGTTGTATGACTGTGATGAAATTATTATTGTATGACTGTGATGAAATTATTGTTGTATGACTGTGATGAAATTATTGGTGTATGACTGTGATGAAATTATTATTGTATGACTGTGATGAAATTATTGTTGTATGACTGTGATGAAATTATTGGTGTATGACTGTGATGAAATTATTATTGTATGACTGATGAAAAAATTTCCTATTGAAACTTGCCTGTAGTTTCTCACAAGGGTAGGCATGTCTATATTCTGATCAGAAAAATGACTGTCTGATGAAAAATATGACTTTCTGATTAGAATTATAACTGTCTGATTAGAATTATAACTGTCTGATTAGAATTATAACTGTCTGATTAGAATTATAACTGTCTGATTAGAATTGTAACTGTCTGATTAGAATTATAACTGTCTGATTAGAATTATAACTGTCTGATTAGAATTATGACTGTCTGATTAGAATTATGACTGTCTGATTAGAATTAAAACTGTCTGGTTAGAATTATAACTGTCTGATTAGAATTATAACTGTCTGATTAGAATTATAACTGTCTGATTAGAATTATAACTGTCTGATTAGAATTATGACTGTCTGATTAGAATTATAACTGTCTGATTAGAATTATAACTGTCTGATTAGAATTATAACTGTCTGATTAGAATTATAACTGTCTGATTAGAATTATAACTGATTAGAATTATAACTGTCTGATTAGAATTATGACTGTCTGATTAGAATTATAACTGTCTGATTAGAATTATAACTGTCTGATTAGAATTATGACTGATTAGAATTATAACTGTCTGATTAGAATTATAACTGTCTGATTAGAATTATGTCTGATTAGAATTATAACTGTCTGATAAGAATTATAACTGTCTGATTAGAATTATAACTGTCTGATTAGAATTATAACTGTCTGATTAGAATTATAACTGTCTGATTAGAATTATAACTGTCTGATTAGAATTATAACTGTCTGATTAGAATTATAACTGTCTGATAATTTTTTCCTAGCTCTGACAACACATGACTACATACTCCGTGTGGTGCCTTCAGTGTATGAAGACAGATATAACAACATACGTTTTCCATTCCAGTACACATACAGTTACAGAGTAAGTCCAGGATAACTCCATAATTTCTCTTCCATAAGGTCATTGTGTAGAGCTGTTGGTCTGTCTGTGACCTTCCATAAGGTCATTGTGTAGAGCTGTTGGTCAGTCTGTGACCTTCCATAAGGTCATTGTGTAGAGCTGTTGGTCAGTCTGTGACCTTCCATAAGGTCATTGTGTAGAGCTGTTGGTCTGTCTGTGACCTTCCATAAGGTCATTGTGTAGAGCTGTTGGTCAGTCTGTGACCTTCCATAAGGTCATTGTGTAGAGCTGTTGGTCTGTCTGTGACCTTCCATAAGGTCATTGTGTAGAGCTGTTGGTCTGTCTGTGACCTTCCATAAGGTCATTGTGTAGAGCTGTTGGTCTGTCTGTTGGTTTGTTCTAATGGCTGTTCTCTTAAAATTTTCAGGACATGATGCAGATGGGTCATGGTGGGCACATCATGCCAGCTATTTGGTTTCGCTATGAACTCAGCCCAATCACTGTGCGCTACACAGAAAAGACAAAACCTTTTTACACATTTTTGGTCATGGTAAGATTTTGATTATAGGCATGTTATAATGGAATAACCAGCCATTATTGTGTTAGCCGTTGGAAAAAAAAGTTTTAAGTACTAAAATGTAACCTTTAAACTGTGAATAGTTTTAACTCCAATGTCCATTAGATGAATCCCTGATTTTTTATGATACAGATCACTGTAGTAACTCCCAACTTTCCTAATGGTTGGTGGGGGTCACCTGACTCAGCTTGACCAATGACAGTGATGTTTATTTGTATGGGCTGGTCATTGAAAGCCAAGTTATATGTCAGTGTGGAGCCAGCCACAAGTTAACCAAAGTACTAAAAAAAAAGCACAAAAATAATGTTGACAAAATTTCTTGCCTAAAAGTCATCTTAAATCCTTAGTGTTATTGTAGCATGTAGCAACAAGGAACTCATTGTAACATCCCCCCCCCCCCCCCACCACAATTCATTTTACTTGCACAAACTGCATTTACCCACAACCTTTGACCTTAGCTTGTCTATCCCTCTCATGGAAGATGACTAGCCCCTTCTGTATCTCCCCAGATCTTATGCCTTCTGTATCTCCCCAGATCTTATGCCTTCTGTATCTCATCAGATCTTATGCCTTCTGTATCTCCCCAGATCTTATGCCCTCTGTATCTCCCCAGATCTTATGCCTTCTGTATCTCCCCGGATCTTATGCCCTCTATCTCCCCAGATCTTATGCCCTCTGTATCTCCCCAGATCTCATGCCTTCTGTATCTCCCCAGATCTTATGCCCTCTGTATCTCCCCAGATCTTATGCCCTCTGTATCTCCCCAGATCTTATGCCCTCTGTATCTCCCCAGATCTTATGCCTTCTGTATCTCCCCAGATCTTATGCCCTCTGTATCTCCCCAGATCTTATGCCTTCTGTATCTCCCCAGATCTTATGCCTTCTGTATCTCCCCAGATCTTATGCCTTCTGTATCTCCCCAGATCTTATGCCCTCTGTATCTCCCCGGATCTTATGCCCTCTGTATCTCCCCAGATCTTATGCCTTCTGTATCTCCCCAGATCTTATGCCCTCTGTATCTCCCCAGATCTTATGCCCTCTGTATCTCCCCAGATCTTATGCCTTCTGTATCTCCCCGGATCTTATGCCTTCTGTATCTTCCCAGATCTTATGCCTTCTTTATCTCCCCAGATCTTATGCCTTCTGTATCTCCCCAGATCTTATGCCCTCTGTATCTCCCCAGATCTTATGCCCTCTGTATCTCCCCGGATCTTATGCCTTCTGTATCTCCCCAGATCTGCGCCATCATTGGTGGGACATTCACAGTGGCTGGGATCATTGATGGCTTTATATTTTCTGCTTCTGAATTGATCAAAAAAGCTGAACTTGGAAAGCTTAGCTGAGACTGGTGCCACTACTCTAGGTGTTACTTGTATTTGGTCCCTATAGAATGTATTTATTTCTCTATTTTACTCACGGTTGTTACATTTATTTTACTCACGGTTTAACCTCATGTGCTTTGAGAGTGAGGACTTTGCCTTGTTCATTCTTTTCTTTAAGAGGGCCATATGTTGAGTCACCATAGAAGTGATATGAGAGCCATATGTTGAGTCACCATAGAAGTGATATTTTGATTTAGCCATAGATCTGTTGACAACATAGCCCGCTGTTTTAAAGAAGGAATCAACCTTCTTTAAGTTGTTGACAGACAAAAGGATTTATTTTTGTAACATCATCTGCTCTAAGGAAATCATCCATAGCTGACATCCCATAATTTTTAACTCCTCACTGTCTCATAGTTTTTTATCACTCTCCTAGTTGTATACACATGTACTGTACTGGAGTCAGGGGGTACAATACACATGTAGGCTGCAGGTACTGGAGTCAGGGGGTACAATACACATGTAGGCTGCAGGTACTGGAGTCAGGGGTACAATACACATGTAGGCTGCAGGTACTGGAGTCAGGGGGTACAATACACATGTAGGCTGCAGGTACTGGAGTCAGGGGGTACAATACACATGTAGGCTGCAGGTACTGGAGTCAGGGGGTACAATACACATGTAGGCTGCAGGTACTGGAGTCAGGGGGTACAATACACATGTAGGCTGCAGGTACTGGAGTCAGGGGGTACAATACACATGTAGGCTGCAGGTACTGGAGTCAGGGGGTACAATACACATGTAGGCTGCAGGTACTGGAGTCAGGGGGTACAATACACATGTAGGCTGCAGGTACTGGAGTCAGGGGGTACTATACACATGTAGGCTGCAGGTACTGGAGTCAGGGGGTACAATACACATGTAGGCTGCAGGTACTGGAGTCAGGGGGTACAATACACATGTAGGCTGCAGGTACTGGAGTCAGGGGGTACAATACACATGTAGGCTGCAGGTACTGGAGTCAGGGGGTACAATACACATGTAGGCTGCAGGTACTGGAGTCAGGGGGTACAATACACATGTAGGCTGCAGGTACTGGAGTCAGGGGGTACAATACACATGTAGGCTGCAGGTACTGGAGTCAGGGGGTACAATACACATGTAGGCTGCAGGTACTGGAGTCAGGGGGTACAATACACATGTAGGCTGCAGGTACTGGAGTCAGGGGGTACAATACACATGTAGGCTGCAGGTACTGGAGTCAGGGGGTACAATACACATGTAGGCTGCAGGTACTGGAGTCAGGGGGTACAATACACATGTAGGCTGCAGGTACTGGAGTCAGGGGGTACAATACACATGTAGGCTGCAGGTACTGGAGTCAGGGGGTACAATACACATGTAGGCTGCAGGTACTGGAGTCAGGGGGTACATATGTAGGCCATATCTAGCTTATAATAAATGTAGATGTGAAGGAAAATATATTTTTTCTGACTAACTTGAGCAACATGATCAGAAATTGTGGTTCTGATAGCCCATAGCTTGAGTAGAATATTTGGTGTAGTAGGAAAGTCCTGCTAGTTTTGTTCTATTTTGATAAATGAGATTTGGTGACAACATTTGTAACAACCAATGGCATATTATAGAGTGAATGTTCAATTCTACTAGATTTAAAAAGAAATGTAAGCTGTTACATAACCCATACCTCAGGTGTTATTTATGGATGATCCAAAAAGATGCACAAGAACATACATAGCCTATCTATCTAGCTATGAAATTTTAATTCAAAACTTTTGAAACTTGAGGCTAACAAAGATGGTGATTTAAAACTTTTGCAGTACACAAATCAAATGTGTTGAATTGGAATTTGTTGTAGGCTTTTATTTGTCACTTTAAAAATTTATGTTACTTCACTTGGGGCATAAGGTGTTATTCAAAATGTTAACTTCAGCACTTTTTAAAATGTAATTTCTGTTCATTATTTTTACACTCTCTACATTTTACATTCCATGATTTTTTTATTCTAAATTTTACTTTCAATATTTTCACTTTTAAAAATTGTTTTAGCAATACAAATTTTTACTGCCCTAAGTAATAGCTTATTATTCACAGAAAGATTTATATATTATAGCTAGCTATATAAGTATATATATATATAAGTATGTATATATAAGTATATATATATATATATATATATATATATATATATATATATATATATATATATATATATATATATATATATATATATATATCATAGCAAGGGTGTAAATGGTCTGCCCTCAACTTGGCAACCAAGTCCTCTCAAATGTCCATGGTTACAAGTTGTCTAGGTCTCTGTTAATGAATGAATGGTCACCTGAGTAAATATGGACATAAGAAATATCTGGAAAGTTTCACAAAGAATAGCAAGCTTGTTGTGCATGGCTTATGACTTATAATATAATAAATTGTTCAATCAAACTGGTGCATTAAATTTTGCGTTACTTTATTGTTTTAAAAATAACTATGCAAACAAAAAATAAATGTATGTGTTTGTATTTTATGCGTTACTACACCATTCATGAACTTTTGTGAAGTTATTGAAATGTTCTAGTGGTGGCACCCCAGCCAGTTGTGTGCGAAATATTCTAGTGGTGGCACCCCAGCCAGTTGTGTGCGAAATATTCTAGTGGTGGCACCCCAGCCAGTTGTGTGCGAAATATTCTAGTGGTGGCACCCCAGCCAGTTGTGTGCGAAATATTCTAGTGGTGGCACCCTAGCCAGTAGTTATTGAAATGTTCTAGTGGTGGCACCCCAGCCAGTTGTGTGCGAAATATTCTAGTGGTGGCACCCCAGCCAGTTGTGTGCGAAATATTCTAGTGGTGGCACCCCAGCCAGTTGTGTGCGAAATATTCTAGTGGTGGCACCCCAGCCAGTTGTGTGCGAAATATTCTAGTGGTAGCACCCCAGCCAGTTGTGTGCGAAATATTCTAGTGGTGGCACCCCAGCCAGTTGTGTGCGAAATATTCTAGTGGTGGCACCCCAGCCAGTTGTGTGCGAAATATTCTAGTGGTGGCACCCCAGCCAGTTGTGTGCGATTGGGCGCCCTAAGCTCTGGGACCACTGATTAAGCACCCCCCACATGGGTCAGGGTACTATTGAAATCAACTGTGTTGGGGCATCTGCCTTATGACTCTAGCACCACCGGACCCTCTCGTGAGCACTATAGTGCCTACACTTGCTTTTAAGTGTGCCATAGACTAGGGGTACAGTGAGCTAACCAGTAGCTCACTAGAACACCACCTGGTGACACCTTGGTAGTTGCTGAGATGTGTTGTACCTCACACTTGTGGAGGCTGATCCACATACAAGTGAGGTTTTCATACAGTGTATGTGGCATCTTAGTGGAGACTGAACAACATAAGGTTTTCATACAGTGTATGTGGCATCTTAGTGGAGACTGAACAGAGTAAGGTTTTCATACAGTGTATGTGGCATCTTAGTGGAGACTGAACAGCGTAAGGTTTTCATACAGTGTATGGACCATTTAAGAGGTTGTGTGGACAAACCTACAGCCCAAGAACTAAGGTCCAAAAAATAAAGTGTTGACATTGTTTACAGCCTGAGAACTGTAGTCCAAGAAATATAGAGTGCTAACTGCTTACATTTAGGCAGTGGCATCCAAACACTAATGAATATATGTCATATAAACAACATTGGGGGGGGGGGGGGTTAAAAGGCGCAAAAAAAAAGTCAGACATTGTTTTAGCTCGTTTAGTAGTAGGCCTACATCGCACATACATTACTGGCATACAGTATCAAAATGTCCAGGTTTTAAATAAATTAACCTGAATGTCTCAGGGCTTAGCAGAGGTCAAGACAGACACACACTGGATTCACTATTAGATTTTGGCAATGCGGACGAGTGAACTAGTAATAAAAAACTTTTTAAAAAACCACGTTTTTTTTGTGGACTAAAAAGTAGAAAATAAATTTTTCTTCCGACCCTAGGGGATCTACCAATGACTGCTCGTAGATTTTTGTGCTTCCTCGAGCTGTGCAGGTTCTTGTGATGACTGTTCATACATTTAATGACATTTAGTCCACAAAAAAAAACGTGGTTTTTTTTTTTAAATTTTTTAAGTATTTTATTTTCTCCTTTTTAGTCCGTTGCTACACATGAAAAACGTGGTTTTTAAAAAGTTTTTTATATAGTTTATTTTCTACTTTATATAATGACTTGATTAAGTATGACTTGACTAAGTGTTTTTAAATACACGGACTAAAAATCTTGAGCGACCGATACGCTTTAAACAGAGAAGGGGCGTAATTTAATTAAGCTAATTTAGGTCTCTAATTGCTAGTTTTTTATGATTGCGTCTGAAATTGTTAGGCGATGACATTTGATGACACGAATTTTGGAAATTTGATGGTGAACGTACCCACGTTTATTGTCATCAAATGCCGTGACCAGGATTCGAACCTGGGTTGTCGCGGCCACAACGCGAAGTACTAACCACAATACGATCACGGCCAGCGCGCTCACATCGATTGGGGCCGAAGTAACTGTGTCAATAGGCCTCCAGTCTTGTCGGTATCTTTAGAAATCATGTCCTCAATTTTAGGGTCCTTGGGGCGTAATTTAATTAAGCTAATTTAGGTCTCTAATTGCTAGTTTTTATGATTGCATCTGAAATTGTTAGGCGAAAATAGCCTGCATGCCGAATTTCAGATCTCTAGAGCAATCAGAAGTGGGCTAATTTTCGTTGTCAATTTTAACAACAAACCCACAAACGCGAAGCTGAGTTAAGAAAAACGTGTTAAAAGGAGTTTTGAAATGCACATGTAGATGTAACTGGTGGTGTTCATTACCTCTGTTAAAAGCTTTGTGGGTTGAGTCCTGGCTTTTTGTCACAGTGATGACGTGTGACTTTGAGGTTAAGGGGAAGAAGATAAAAAAAAATTAAATTCTTGATATTGTTTATGACATGGATGACCTCAGGGTTGATTTGAATACAGTGATTCATTTACACGTCAAACTTGGTTTTGTAATTGTGATCTTAATTTTACTTTTCACATGCAAAGTAATGTAATGCTAAATTCAAGTTGTGGACTTCCCCTCTCCACCATCGCTCGTCATAAGGATGTCTCCTTGCCCTTCTTTTTCTTAGGCCTTGGCCTAGCTAGATATCTATCTGTCTGTCTGTCTATATACTACTAAAACTAAAGTTTGTTTACATGTTTGAATATTTATTTGTTTGTCCATTTGGTTACAGGAGAGAATCTGCACTATGTGTACAATAGGTAATTAGGTAGAGAACAATTTTCTTTTTTAAACAAACTGTTAATCACAAATTAATTTAAAGACGTTAATTAATTTATTGATATATTCATTGGTGGATTAACCACATAATTATAAAAGTTCAGAGCAATGACTTATATAGTGACGTCACATGATTTATTTCCTTTTTTTAATAATAATGGCAACTTCCATACAAGATTTTGTTGCCCATTCAAAAGTATAATATAGCTAATTTTCTGCTATAGCTTTAACGATACGTCCGTTTGCTATTTTTATTACGTTTCAACACTTATATCAATTTTCAGCAGTCCTTTTCATTTAAGTATACAATAAATTTCTCTAGATCTAGAATCTAAAGATCAGCTGTCGAAGGAAGATATTTATAGATCTAGAATCTAGGTCAAACCAAAATTAATTAGTTAAAAATAAAAACCATTTTAAAATCAGAATAAATTATTGAGTTTCTTTACCAAACTATTTTTAGTCCTTAAACATATGATATAAAACCGTTTTCTAAAACGCGAAATAATGGCTAAAACTCGTTTTCTAACATTGCTTTTGTATGATGCAAAATAGTGACGTCACACCATCTGAACCCCCCTCCCCCTTATCACACACCATCACAAAATTACGGACCCACCCTCCCCCCTACGAGTGTGACGTCCTTTATGGACGACCCCTAAGTGACAGACGTGATGTTTTTTATGGATGACCCCCGAAACCCACAGTTATCCAAGGGATGACGGGTAGTCTAGTAGATTATAGATCTAGCAATTAACCGCTCACTCCTACTATACTACTAGATTTCTAATAGTAATAGTAGTAATATCACTACTATCAGATTCAAGGGACGTGTAGCAAATCATCATGAGTATATTGATTTTTAACCCAATTAATTAAATAGATTTTTTTTTCAAAAATTGAACCTAGATCTATAATAGGCCCTATATTTTATTATTTATTCTTGTAAGTGGTCTTTAACTTTATGTTTATGCCCTAAACTAGTATTTTATTCTGTTGCGAAACCCCATAAACTTTTAATATATTCCTTGAGTAATTTGTGTTTAAAGTTTAACTAAATTATTTGTTGTGATTTTTAAGATAGACTACTGCTAAAAACTAATCTACAACGTGACCTCTGACAACGAGATGAATACTAATCTTATAAATTACATAATTAAAATTATATAGTAGGCCTATATAGTATATAGCTTATATAATCCATTTCTATATGAAATTTCATCTCTATTTGTTATAATTAATTAATTATTCAATGACGTTCTTTAAAACACAACTATTCAACTATGATAATGATATGAATATGAATGTTAAAAGTTAAAAGTTAGAAATTTAAAAAATAGGCCTAATGAATAGCCGGGTAATCTATCGTTTTAGGTACGTAAAATCGCCCGCGACTAGTAATGTGAAAAACAGGTGACTCCTTACATTTTAATAATTATTTCACATTTTGAGGAGGATTTATGTTTTGAAAAATACAAAAATGATTAAAATGTTTCCTTGTTTCATTTCTGTACCTGTTTTTAAACAATTGAATTAGGGTTGTCGGTATCGGCCGAGATCGCGGTAAAAACATGACCCGAAATCGCCCATTACTTTCTGATACCGGGCGCACGAGATTTGGTTTTGCATACTAATAAGTTTTTAATTTATGGTAATTAATTAAGTTTAAAAGGTCATTTCCTAATGTTAAATGAAAAGTAGAATGGTTTTCCCATTGTTTTGATGGCTTAGCGATCTGATTGCACGCTGTCTCTGCCTTGGTCTTCCCCCTGTATGAAGGCTAGTTTCAAATACGTTGGAATCACGATTTTTTAAAAGGTTATTCTAGATGAGTGAAGATTACTGAGCAGACATATCTTATATATGTGGAAATGATATTTGTTTTTGGATATTTTGACTCTGACATTAGATATACTCGTTTAGAGGTGGTCACTGTATGTAGGTCGCGTTGCCACCATTGTTATATTTTTTCATCCCGATCTTCCGGCCTTTAAGTTTGATCAACTAACAACAGCATTCTTATGAAATGTGCAAACAAATCTCCTAATTTTTTATTTCAAAATATATTTACATACCCATCTTTAATTTTTTCAGTTCTAGTTCTAGTTTTGCAGAATGTTTTTCCTAAAATCCAATTTTGTCAGACTAGACTGACAAGAGTCAGACCTAGATCTAGGTTACCTGTCTGTTGCTATACACTAGCATTGTGCTAACTGTAATTTTAAGTATTCAAGTTCTACTTACCCTTAGATATGCTGAAAATCAGAATCCATACACAATTCACACATAAAAACATTGATCTGATAACTTCATTTAAATTATTACAAAATGGCTTATGGGCTCTACTTCACCTGCCCAAAATAACAAGGCAGTTATATACACATTACAGTGTTCAAGTCATTTAGATTTCTGACTATGTAGTTCTTACATTCACTGTATTTATATAAAATATTGCTTTAGAAACATTTTCATATTTGCGCAGCAGTTTTATAACAAAATGGCTTAAAGATGGACTCTACTTCACCTGCCCAAAATAATGAGGCAATTATAATAATATTATATATATGCACATAACAGTGTTCAAGTCATTTACTTTAGATTTCAAACTTTGTAGTTCTTTCATTTGCTGTATTTATATAAAATATGGCTTTAGAAACATTTTCATATTTGCGCAGCACACAGTTTTTTGGGGTTATGGGAGGAAGCCAACACAAAAATATAAGTTCTGAATTATTTTTATTCATTTCAACAGCATTTACAAGTTCTATATATCATTCTAGCTAAACTCTGCAAATATGAACAAAATACAACTGCAATTAAAATAACTGCTCAATGTATTCAGGTATACCATGACTTGTCACAATTGGCCAATGCAAAAACAAGGGGATTCCACCCCTCACAAAAAAATTCGCAAAAAAAAAACTATTTGAGCTAGACAAAAAATCTTTTTTGTTTTGTTTTCATTTTGTTGAGCTCTACAAGAATATGTAATTTTTATTTTTATATGATGATCAGTGCTTTTTTACCAAAATCCCTAATTGAATTAAAACTTTTCAGAATAAATGAACACCAGCGATGTTTCCAACAGATGCAACCATGCTCATTTACTATAGCAGCCATCTTGTTAAAGTTTTATTTTTATAGACTTATAGCGCGAGATTCAGGCGGAAGTCACTCTATTTTACAAATGGCTGCTGTTTATATAAAAAAAATATATAGCAAATCTTGCTTGCAGAAACTACTGTTTAAAGTTAATTTCTGGCCTATATTGATATATTTAGCCATTGATTTAGGTTTATTATTCATTTATCTATAATATTTGACACAAACATATCACAATATACTTCTATTACAGCCTTGACATTGAGGTAACGTTTTCGTACATTAATAGCCGCGGGCGATTTTACGTACCCAAAACGATAGATTACCGAATAGCCGTATAGCGGCTAATGTTATAAAATCCGAAATCAACAAGCTGAATTTAATTTTATTAGGCCTATTGCTTAATTAATATTAATTATTTATAGTATAAATTATACGAAGTGACTACTTGGAAGAAGATTTTTCTCCCCAACGTCTCCACTTAGTCGGCAAAAGATAGCTCTGCGCATGCGCAGTGACCTATGGCTAGGGTTAGGGCTAGAATTAGGGTTAGGGATAGGATTAGGGTTAGGGATAGTGATTAGAGTTAGGGATAGGATTAGGGATAGGATTACGGTTGGTGTTAGGGTTCTGCGGTTGTTAACACACGTATGCGCAGTACCATCGAAAACATCGCCACGATGGCAAGTCGTAGTTTCTCTCCATTGCACATGCACATCTTTTTCCGGCTAGCATCGGCCTTATTTATATTTATTTAAGAATTAAGAAGTAGGCCCAAATGTGTTACTCACCTGTGTAACACTGTGTTACTGTAAACTGTAGTCTGTGCTGTATTGTTTAAGTTTAGTGTACATTAACATTATAATTTATTTAGTGATATATAATATATTATATAGGCCTATATTATTATTATATAGTATATAGGCCCCAGATCTAATTAGGCCTTTTAAACTTAAACTATTATTAGCACGAAGTGAATATTGGAAAAAATCTAGCCCCCTAGGGCCTAGCCTCTCCGGGCCCACTAGGCTTGCCGGCAGAAGACGCAAAAACGCAATGGCAATGGCCTTTAAAAGGCTAAATATGGGCTGAAATTACCCTTAAGAGCTAAGCAATGGGCTCGAATTACCCTAAAATAGCTGTTCAGTGAGCTCATATTACTCATTTACTCAATTTACTGATTAAGCCCTATTCTTTTAACAAAACTAACTATCGTGTGGTTGAGCAGTTGCTCTTTGGGCAGATCGTCAGGGGGATAGAATCTAGTATATCTAGAACTTGTAAAGAGATCTACCCATCTAGTCTGTAATTAAAGTATAACATTTTAAAAAAAAATATTTTTAATAGCATATTTAAATCTACTATTTAAGTTTTTATCATGTTAATCAGTTAATCACATCAGGACAACTCATAGGCCTGAATAGATGACAAGAAATCCAGGTCACTGTAGTTCTGTTTAGTTAATATGCCCATGCGCATCATCTTTCTGCTAGAATTGGCCTTATTAATATTAATGTTAGGCCTAATTAACTGTTGTTACTAATAGTCTATGCTATGAATATGAATGGACTATGTAGTTTGACGCAGCTATGGCCTATCTAATTATCTATAGGGGCCTAATCTATGGTATTAATTTGGGTGGTATTAGTAATAATTATTAATATAGAAATACCATATGTATTACTATTGTTACTGTTAGCCTAATAATTATTAATATAGAAATACCATATGTATTACTATTGTTACTGTTAGCCTAATAATTATTAATATAGAAATATCATATGTATTACTATTGTTACTGTTAGCCTAATAATTATTAATATAGAAATACCATATGTATTACTATTGTTACTGTTAGCCTAATTAATTAATTAAGTAGGGAGTTCTGCCTACTAGTAGGCTAAATTTTTTTAATAGGCTGTAATTTATTAAATTACTAGGGCTAATTTCTATTTTAATAATTAGTTAATTAGGCCTTTTGTCAACCTAAACTTAAAAGCAAGCCTTAGGGTATAAAGTAACCTAATAATATATCACAATTAGGCTAAATTTCTAATGTTTAAATTTTTATTTTTAGAGTGTATTTTTACTTAGTGAGAGTCCAAATAATTAAACATTATAGGCTAGAACTAGGTCTATTCTTGGCCATATATTTTAACATTTTTAATTTACCTACATTTTTTTCTTTTTAAATAATAATAACAAGATTTAGCCTAAGAAAACTTTTTAAAAAGAGATTTGTTTCAGATCAATCAGACACTAATCTAATATTTGCTAACTTTGATGGCTTTAGTTAGCTTATGTGAGATATGGGGGGGGGGGGGTAAATAAAATAGACCTATTGCATTTTAATTTACTGCAACTTATAATCGAGCAGTTACTAAATAATCCAAACAAATGACCATAAATCAGCTCATAAAATGATTATGTTTGCAAGCATTTTTAAAATCTTGTTATTCTGTAATAAGTGCTGTTGTAACAAAGATACTTGGCATAACTGTATACATACTACATTCAAATTAAAAAAGAAATGTAAAGATAGCTAAAAAAATGTGTTTTTGAATATACTAACAAATGTACATTGGTATTCAGATTCTACTACAGATGAATCATGTCGACAAAAAACATGAGAACTTTGGGAGGTAGTGGTCCCCCTAAACAGATTCAACAAAAAAGATTGTTCAGAAAGCGGCAAGCAAATGTAGAGTCAGAGAAGAGGGTATGGTGAAATCTGATTAGTTTTATTTTATACATTTTCTGCTGTGTGACAAGTGTTAGTTTTGTTGTATGTCACTGTTTAGGTTTGTAGGGGGTCTTTAAAGATTCTGTTGATATATTTATATGTAGCCTACATAGTCTTATTTAGATACTAGCCATGGGTACCAATGTCACGTGAATTTTAGGCCTATGTATTAAAAGTCTTTTAATGTTATACTTTACTTGTTTGGAAAAAATAATGTTAAAAATAGTTATTGGTCAAAACTCAATGTTCTTTACTACACATTGAACGATATTAGTGACAAAGCAAAGAAATAACCAAATAGCTAAAAATCTGACACATTTAAAATAACATAGGCTACCAATACCTATTAGAAAAATTAAAACCAATTAGATCTTATATACATTTTTAGTCAATACAACACTGGAATGCACACACTAATTAAGAGACTTAAATGATTCAGTTAAAAACCCATCTGTTCAATGGAATTTATGTTGTTTTTTTTAAAGTAATTTATGTTAGATTTGTCCAAGAAAATTATATACATTTCATAGCGCACATCTTGATAAGTAGATCTATATATCTAAATCAAATTTGAATGAAATATTTTATTTCTTCATATTCTAAAATTGGAAGTTGACACCATTAGTATTATGTACTTTCTGTAGTTAAAACATGTGGCGTCATTTTTTGTGTGTTCTTGTCACAACCATAAACACTTTTCCGGTTGCATGATTAAAAATATGTTTCTACATTAGAATTTGCCTTTATTTTTCTTCTGTAAAAAAAATTAGTTTATACATTTAAAACATTCAACATTATTTTCAACAAAAGTCTGTATCTTTTAAGTTCTTCATATACTGCTGAACATACTGTTCTTATATCTTGCTGAACTTTCCCAATAGCCTTCATGGGATAAAACTTTCTCTGCCACTGCGTATTAGCTCTATTCAATCCTTTGTTCTTGTAACATCATATTTATACATGTCTTCAGGTGACAATATATTTCTGTATGATTTTTGTATTGACAAGCTAAGGTTGATGAAAATTTGTTTTAGTTTGATGTGGAAACAATTGGTGCCTTCAAGAAGATGCCATCTTTCCATTTGTTTTAGTTTGATGTGGAAACAATTGGTGCCTTCAAGAAGATGCCATCTTTCCAGCCTGAACATTTCATGACAACTCGCCCGTTAATGGGGGCTTGCTGTGCTTGTATGCCCCAAAGTCAGGTAACTCATCTTAATGATTGTATGCCCCAAAGTCAGGTAACTCATCTTAATGATTGTATGCCCCAAAGTCAGGTAACTCATCTTAATGATTGTATGCCCCAGTCAGGTAACACATCTTAATGATTGTATGCCCCAAAGTCAGGTAACACATCTTAATGATTGTATGCCCCAGTTAGGGAACTCATCTTAATGATTGTATGCCCCAAAGTCAGGTAACTCATCTTAATGATTGTATGCCCCAGTCAGTTAACTCATCTTAATGATTGTATGCCCCAGTCAGGTAACTCATCTTAATGATTGTATGCCCCAGTTAGGTAACTCATCTTAATGATTGTATGCCCCAAAGTCAGGTAACTCATCTTAATGATTGTATGCCCCAAAGTTAGGTAACTCATCTTAATGATTGTATGCCCCAGTTAGGTAACTCATCTTAATGATTGTATACCCAAAGTCAGGTAACTCATCTTAATGATTGTATACCCAAAGTCAGGTAACTCATCTTAATGATTGTATGCCCCAGTCAGGTAACTCATCTTAATGATTGTATACCCCAGTCAGGTAACTCATCTTAATGATTGCATGCCCCAGTCAGGTAACTCATCTCAATGATTGTATGCCCCAAGTCAGGTAACTCATCTTAATGATTGTATGCCCCAAAGTTAGGTAACTCATTTGACTGATGACTTTGCCTTATCTGATCACAGAGAGAGTTGATGAGTCCAGGCCTAAGAGAGATGGGAGTGAGAAATATCTTGGATGTCAGAACTGAGATGGCGTAAGTTACGTACATGTTGCATGTCCTACCTACTCATGCGTAAGTTACGTACATGTTGCATGTCCTACCTACTCATGCGTAAGTTACGTACATGTTGCATGTCCTACCTACTTAACCAGAGCTACAAGTTCACTTCAGTTCTTTTGTTTGACAGCAATGCCGGGTACCTCTCAAGATGGTTTGCAGATGAAGCTTATGCACTGAGGCGACCTTTGTTCAACAGATACCCAGATCTCTCCATGGTTGTACTCACAAGTCCCAGGTAGCCAGTCTATTGTATCTGTCCCAGGTAGCCAGTCTATTGTATCTATCTTAAGTCCCAGGTAGCCAGTCTATTGTATCTGTCTTAAGTCCCAGGTAGCTAGTCTATTGTATCTGTCCCAGGTAGCCAGTCTATTATATCTGTCCCAGGTAGCCAGTCTATTGTGTCTGTTCCAGGTAGCCAGTCTATTGTATCTGTCCCACGTAGCCAGTCTATTGTATCTGTCATATGTCCCAGGTAGCCAGTCTGTCATATGTCCCAGGTAGCCAGTCTATTGTATCTATCACATGTCCCAGGTAGCCAGTCTGTCATATGTCCCAGGTAGCCAGTCTGTCTTAAGTCCCAGGTAGCCAGTCTATTGTATCTGTCACAAGTCATAGGTAGCCATTCTATTGTATGTGTCACATGTCTGAGGTAGCCAGTCTATTGTGTCTGTCACATGTCCCAGGTAGCCAGTCTATTGTATCTGTCACATGTCCCAGGTAGCCAGTCTATTGTATCTGTCACATGTCCCAGGTAGCCAGTCTATTGTATCTGTCACATGTCCCAGGTAGCCAGTCTATTGTATCTGTCACAAGTCTCAGGTAGCCAGTCTATTGTATCTGTCCCAGGTAGCCAGTCTATTGTATCTGTCACATGTCCCAGGTAGCCAGTCTATTGTATTTCACATGTCCCAGGTAGCCAGTCTATTGTATCTGTCACTTGTCCCAGGTAGCCAGTCTATTGTATCTGTCACATGTCCCAGGTAGCCAGTCTATTGTATCTGTCACATGTCCCAGGTAGCCAGTCTATTGTATCTGTCCCAGGTAGCCAGTCTATTGTATCTGTCTTAAGTCCCAGGTAGCCAGTCTATTGTATCTGTCCCAGGTAGCCAGTCTATTATATCTGTCCCAGGTAGCCAGTCTATTGTGTCTGTTCCAGGTAGCCAGTCTATTGTATCTGTCCCACGTAGCCAGTCTATTGTATCTGTCATATGTCCCAGGTAGCCAGTCTGTCATATGTCCCAGGTAGCCAGTCTATTGTATCTATCACATGTCCCAGGTAGCCAGTCTGTCATATGTCCCAGGTAGCCAGTCTGTCTTAAGTCCCAGGTAGCCAGTCTATTGTATCTGTCACAAGTCATAGGTAGCCATTCTATTGTATGTGTCACATGTCTGAGGTAGCCAGTCTATTGTGTCTGTCACATGTCCCAGGTAGCCAGTCTATTGTATCTGTCACATGTCCCAGGTAGCCAGTCTATTGTATCTGTCACATGTCCCAGGTAGCCAGTCTATTGTATCTGTCACATGTCCCAGGTAGCCAGTCTATTGTATCTGTCACAAGTCTCAGGTAGCCAGTCTATTGTATCTGTCCCAGGTAGCCAGTCTATTGTATCTGTCACATGTCCCAGGTAGCCAGTCTATTGTATCTGTCACATGTCCCAGGTAGCCAGTCTATTGTATCTGTCACTTGTCCCAGGTAGCCAGTCTATTGTATCTGTCACATGTCCCAGGTAGCCAGTCTATTGTATCTGTCACATGTCCCAGGTAGCCAGTCTGTCACATGTCCCAGGTAGCCAGTCTATTGTATCTGTCCCAGGTAGCCAGTCTATTGTATCTGTCACATGTCCCAGGTAGCCAGTCTATTGTATTTCACATGTCCCAGGTAGCCAGTCTATTGTATCTGTCACTTGTCCCAGGTAGCCAGTCTATTGTATCTGTCACATGTCCCAGGTAGCCAGTCTATTGTATCTGTCACATGTCCCAGGTAGCCAGTCTATTGTATCTGTCCCAGGTAGCCAATCTATTGTATCTGTCTTAAGTCCCAGGTAGCCAGTCTATTGTATCTGTCCCAGGTAGCCAGTCTATTATATCTGTCCCAGGTAGCCAGTCTATTGTGTCTGTTCCAGGTAGCCAGTCTATTGTATCTGTCCCACGTAGCCAGTCTATTGTATCTGTCATATGTCCCAGGTAGCCAGTCTGTCATATGTCCCAGGTAGCCAGTCTATTGTATCTATCACATGTCCCAGGTAGCCAGTCTGTCATATGTCCCAGGTAGCCAGTCTGTCTTAAGTCCCAGGTAGCCAGTCTATTGTATCTGTCACAAGTCATAGGTAGCCATTCTATTGTATGTGTCACATGTCTGAGGTAGCCAGTCTATTGTGTCTGTCACATGTCCCAGGTAGCCAGTCTATTGTATCTGTCACATGTCCCAGGTAGCCAGTCTATTGTATCTGTCACATGTCCCAGGTAGCCAGTCTATTGTATCTGTCACATGTCCCAGGTAGCCAGTCTATTGTATCTGTCACAAGTCTCAGGTAGCCAGTCTATTGTATCTGTCCCAGGTAGCCAGTCTATTGTATCTGTCACATGTCCCAGGTAGCCAGTCTATTGTATCTGTCACATGTCCCAGGTAGCCAGTCTATTGTATCTGTCACTTGTCCCAGGTAGCCAGTCTATTGTATCTGTCACATGTCCCAGGTAGCCAGTCTATTGTATCTGTCATATGTCCCAGGTAGCCAGTCTGTCATATGTCCCAGGTAGCCAGTCTATTGTATCTATCACATGTCCCAGGTAGCCAGTCTGTCATATGTCCCAGGTAGCCAGTCTGTCTTAAGTCCCAGGTAGCCAGTCTATTGTATCTGTCACAAGTCATAGGTAGCCATTCTATTGTATGTGTCACATGTCTGAGGTAGCCAGTCTATTGTGTCTGTCACATGTCCCAGGTAGCCAGTCTATTGTATCTGTCACATGTCCCAGGTAGCCAGTCTATTGTATCTGTCACATGTCCCAGGTAGCCAGTCTATTGTATCTGTCACATGTCCCAGGTAGCCAGTCTATTGTATCTGTCACAAGTCTCAGGTAGCCAGTCTATTGTATCTGTCCCAGGTAGCCAGTCTATTGTATCTGTCACGTGTCCCAGGTAGCCAGTCTATTGTATCTGTCACATGTCCCAGGTAGCCAGTCTATTGTATCTGTCACTTGTCCCAGGTAGCCAGTCTATTGTATCTGTCACATGTCCCAGGTAGCCAGTCTATTGTATCTGTCACATGTCCCAGGTAGCCAGTCTATTGTATCTGTCCCAGGTAGCCAGTCTATTGTATCTGTCACATGTCCCAGGTGGCCAGTCTATTGTATCTGTCTCACATGTCCCAGGTAGCCAGTCTATTGTATCTGTCACATGTCCCAGGTAGCCAGTCTATTTTATCTGTCCCAGGTAGCCAGTCTATTGTATCTGTCCCAGGTGGCCAGTCTATTGTATCTGTCACATGTCCCAGGTAGCAAGTCTATAGTATCTGTCACATGTCCCACGTAGCCAGTCTATTGTATCTGTCACATGTCCCAGGTAGCCAGTCTATTGTATCTGTCACATGTCCCAGGTAGCCAGTCTATTGTATCTGTCACATGTCCCAGGTAGCCAGTCTATTGTATCTGTCACATGTCCCAGGTAGCCAGTCTATTGTATCTGTCACATGTCCCAGGTAGCCAGTCTATTGTATCTGTCACATGTCCCAGGTTGCCAGTCTATTGTATCTGTCACATGTCCCAGGTAGCCAGTCTATTGTATCTGTCACATGTCCCACGTAGCCAGTCTATTGTATCTGTCACATGTCCCAGGTAGCAAGTCTATTGTATCTGTCACAAGTTCCAGGTAGCCAGTCTATTGTATCTGTCACAAGTCCCACGTAGCCAGTCTATTGTATCTGTCACATGTCCCACGTAGCCAGTCTATTGTTTCTGTCACATGTCCCAGGTAGCCAGTCTATTGTATCTGTCACAAGTTCCAGGTAGCCAGTCTATTGTATCTGTCACATGTCCCAGGTAGCCAGTCTATTGTATCTGTCACATGTCCCAGGTAGCCAGTCTATTGTATCTGTCACAAGTCTCAGGTAGCCAGTCTATTGTATCTGTCCCAGGTAGCCAGTCTATTGTATCTGTCACATGTCCCAGGTAGCCAGTCTATTGTATTTCACATGTCCCAGGTAGCCAGTCTATTGTATCTGTCACTTGTCCCAGGTAGCCAGTCTATTGTATCTGTCACATGTCCCAGGTAGCCAGTCTATTGTATCTGTCACATGTCCCAGGTAGCCAGTCTATTGTATCTGTCCCAGGTAGCCAGTCTATTGTATCTGTCTTAAGTCCCAGGTAGCCAGTCTATTGTATCTGTCCCAGGTAGCCAGTCTATTATATCTGTCCCAGGTAGCCAGTCTATTGTGTCTGTTCCAGGTAGCCAGTCTATTGTATCTGTCCCACGTAGCCAGTCTATTGTATCTGTCATATGTCCCAGGTAGCCAGTCTGTCATATGTCCCAGGTAGCAAGTCTATTGTATCTGTCACAAGTTCCAGGTAGCCAGTCTATTGTATCTGTCACAAGTCCCACGTAGCCAGTCTATTGTATCTGTCACATGTCCCACGTAGCCAGTCTATTGTTTCTGTCACATGTCCCAGGTAGCCAGTCTATTGTATCTGTCACAAGTTCCAGGTAGCCAGTCTATTGTATCTGTCACATGTCCCAGGTAGCCAGTCTGTCACATGTCCCAGGTAGCCAGTCTATTGTATCTGTCACAAGTCCCAGGTAGCCAGTCTATTGTATCTGTCACATGTCCCAGGTAGCCAGTCTATTGTATCTGTCATATGTCCCAGGTAGCCAGTCTATTGTATCTGTCACATGTCCCAGGTAGCCAGTCTATTGTATCTGTCACAAGTTCCAGGTAGCCAGTCTATTGTATCTGTCACATGTCCCAGGTAGCTAGTCTATTGTATCTGTCACAAGTCCCAGGTAGCCAGTCTATTGTATCTGTCACATGTCCCAGGTAGCCAGTCTATTGTATCTGTCACATGTCCCAGGTAGCCAGTCTATTGTATCTGTCACATGTCCCAGGTAGCAAGTCTATTGTATCTGTCACAAGTCCCAGGTAGCCAGTCTATTGTATCTGTCACATGTCCCAGGTAGCCAGTCTATTGTATCTGTCACATGTCCCAGGTAGCCAGTCTATTGTATCTGTCACATGTCCCAGGTAGCCAGTCTGTCACATGTCCCAGGTAGCCAGTCTATTGTATCTGTCACATGTCCCAGGTAGCCAGTCTATTGTATCTGTCCCACGTAGCCAGTCTATTGTATCTGTCACATGTCCCAGGTAGCCAGTCTATTGTATCTGTCACAAGTCCCAGGTAGCCAGTCTATTGTATCTGTCACAAGTCCCAGGTAGCCAGTCTATTGTATCTGTCACATGTCCCAGGTAGCCAGTCTATTGTATCTGTCTTAAGTCCCAGGTAGCCAGTCTAGTGTATCTGTCACATGTCCCAGGTAGCCAGTCTATTGTATCTGTCACATGTCCCAGGTAGCCAGTCTATTGTATCTGTCACATGTCCCAGGTAGCCAGTCTGTTGTATCTGTCACAAGTCCCAGGTAGCCAGTCTGTTGTATCTGTCACATGTCCCAGGTAGCCAGTCTATTGTATCTGTCACATGTCCCAGTAGCCAGTCTATTGTATCTGTCACATGTCCCAGGTAGCCAGTCTATTGTATCTGTCCCACGTAGCCAGTCTATTGTATCTGTCACATGTCCCAGGTAGCCAGTCTATTGTATCTGTCACAAGTCCCAGGTAGCCAGTCTATTGTATCTGTCACAAGTCCCAGGTAGCCAGTCTATTGTATCTGTCACATGTCCCAGGTAGCCAGTCTATTGTATCTGTCTTAAGTCCCAGGTAGCCAGTCTAGTGTATCTGTCACATGTCCCAGGTAGCCAGTCTATTGTATCTGTCACATGTCCCAGGTAGCCAGTCTATTGTATCTGTCACATGTCCCAGGTAGCCAGTCTGTCACATGTCCCAGGTAGCCAGTCTGTCACATGTCCCAGGTAGCCAGTCTGTCACAAGTCCTAGGTAGCCAGTCTATTGTATCTGTCACAAGTTCCAGGTAGCCAGTCTATTGTATCTGTCACAAGTCCTAGGTAGCCAGTCTATTGTATCTGTCACATGTCCCAGGTAGCCAGTCTATTGTATCTGTCTTAAACCCCAGGTAGCCAGTCTATTGTATCTGTCCCAGGTAGCCAGTCTATTGTATCTGTCACATGTCCCAGGTAGCAAGTCTATTGTATCTGTCACATGTCCCAGGTAGCCAGTCTATTGTATCTGTCACATGTCCCAGGTAGCCAGTCTATTGTATCTGTCACATGTCCCGGTAGCCAGTCTATTGTATCTGTCACATGTCCCAGGTAGCCAGTCTATTGTATCTGTCACATGTCCCAGGTAGCCAGTCTATTGTATCTGTCACATGTCCCAGGTAGCCAGTCTATTGTATCTGTCACAAGTCTCAGGTAGCCAGTCTATTGTATCTGTCCCAGGTAGCCAGTCTATTGTATCTTTCACATGTCCCAGGTAGCCAGTCTGTTGTATCTGTCACAAGTCCCAGGTAGCCAGTCTATTGTATCTGTCACATGTCCCGGTAGCCAGTCTATTGTATCTGTCACATGTCTCAGGTAGCCAGTCTGTTGTATCTGTCACAAGTCCCAGGTAGCCAGTCTGTTGTATCTGTCACATGTCCCAGGTAGCCAGTCTATTGTATCTGTCACATGTCCCAGTAGCCAGTCTATTGTATCTGTCACATGTCCCAGGTAGCCAGTCTATTGTATCTGTCACATGTCCCGGTAGCCAGTCTGTTGTATCTGTCACAAGTCCCAGGTAGCCAGTCTGTTGTATCTGTCACAAGTCCCAGGTAGCCAGTCTATTGTATCTGTCACATGTCCCAGGTAGCCAGTCTATTGTATCTGTCTTAAACCCCAGGTAGCAAGTCTATTGTATCTGTCACATGTCCCAGGTAGCCAGTCTGTTGTATCTGTCACATGTCCCAGGTAGCCAGTCTATTGTATCTGTCACATGTCCCAGGTAGCCAGTCTATTGTATCTGTCACATGTCCCAGGTAGCCAGTCTATTGTATCTGTCACATGTCCCAGGTAGCCAGTCTATTGTATCTGTCACATGTCCCAGGTAGCCAGTCTATTGTATCTGTCACAAGTTCCAGGTAGCCAGTCTGTCACATGTCCCAGGTAGCCAGTCTGTCATATGTCCCAGGTAGCCAGTCTATTGTATCTGTCACATGTCCCAGGTAGCCAGTCTATTGTATCTGTCACATGTCCCAGGTAGCCAGTCTATTGTATCTGTCACATGTCCCAGGTAGCCAGTCTATCACATGTCCCAGGTAGCCAGTCTATTGTATCTGTCACATGTCCCAGGTAGCCAGTCTGTCACATGTCCCAGGTAGCCAGTCTATTGTATCTGTCACATGTCCCAGGTAGCCAGTCTATTGTATCTGTCACAAGTCCTAAGTAGCCAGTCTATTGTATCTGTCACATGTCCCAGGTAGCCAGTCTATTGTATCTGTCACATGTCCCAGGTAGCCAGTCTATTGTATCTGTCACATGTCCCAGGTAGCCAGTCTATTGTATCTGTCACATGTCCCAGGTAGCCAGTCTATTGTATCTGTCACATGTCCCAGGTAGCAAGTCTATTGTATCTGTCACATGTCCCAGGTAGCCAGTCTATTGTATCTGTCACATGTCCCAGGTAGCAAGTCTATTGTATCTGTCACATGTCCCAGGTAGCAAGTCTATTGTATCTGTCACATGTCCCAGGTAGCAAGTCTATTGTATCTGTCACATGTCCCAGGTAGCCAGTCTATTGTATCTGTCTTAAGTCCCAGGTAGCCAGTCTATTGTATCTGTCACAAGTCCCAGGTAGCCAGTCTGTTGTATCTGTCACATGTCCCAGGTAGCCAGTCTATTGTATCTGTCACATGTCCCAGGTAGCCAGTCTGTTGTATCTGTCCCAGGTAGCCAGTCTATTGTATCTGTCACATGTCCCAGGTAGCCAGTCTATTGTATCTGTCCCAGGTAGCCAGTCTATTGTATCTGTCACATGTCCCAGGTAGCCAGTCTATTGTATCTGTCACATGTCCCAGGTAGCCAGTCTGTCACATGTCCCAGGTAGCCAGTCTATTGTATCTGTCACATGTCCCTGGTAGCCAGTCTGTTGTATCTGTCACAAGTCCCAGGTAGCCAGTCTATTGTATCTGTCACATGTCCTGGTAGCCAGTCTATTGTATCTGTCACATGTCCCAGGTAGCCAGTCTGTTGTATCTGTCACAAGTCCCAGGTAGCCAGTCTGTTGTATCTGTCACATGTCCCAGGTAGCCAGTCTATTGTATCTGTCACATGTCCCAGTAGCCAGTCTATTGTATCTGTCACATGTCCCAGGTAGCCAGTCTATTGTATCTGTCACATGTCCCGGTAGCCAGTCTGTTGTATCTGTCACAAGTCCCAGGTAGCCAGTCTGTTGTATCTGTCACAAGTCCCAGGTAGCCAGTCTATTGTATCTGTCACATGTCCCAGGTAGCCAGTCTATTGTATCTGTCTTAAACCCCAGGTAGCAAGTCTATTGTATCTGTCACATGTCCCAGGTAGCCAGTCTGTTGTATCTGTCACATGTCCCAGGTAGCCAGTCTATTGTATCTGTCACATGTCCCAGGTAGCCAGTCTATTGTATCTGTCACATGTCCCAGGTAGCCAGTCTATTGTATCTGTCACATGTCCCAGGTAGCCAGTCTATTGTATCTGTCACAAGTTCCAGGTAGCCAGTCTGTCACATGTCCCAGGTAGCCAGTCTGTCACATGTCCCAGGTAGCCAGTCTATTGTATCTGTCACATGTCCCAGGTAGCCAGTCTATTGTATCTGTCACATGTCCCAGGTAGCCAGTCTATTGTATCTGTCACATGTCCCAGGTAGCCAGTCTATCACATGTCCCAGGTAGCCAGTCTATTGTATCTGTCACATGTCCCAGGTAGCCAGTCTGTCACATGTCCCAGGTAGCCAGTCTATTGTATCTGTCACATGTCCCAGGTAGCCAGTCTATTGTATCTGTCACATGTCCCAGGTAGCCAGTCTATTGTATCTGTCACATGTCCCAGGTAGCCAGTCTATTGTATCTGTCACATGTCCCAGGTAGCCAGTCTATTGTATCTGTCCCAGGTAGCCAGTCTATTGTATCTGTCACATGTCCCAGGTAGCCAGTCTATTGTATCTGTCACATGTCCCAGGTAGCCAGTCTGTCACATGTCCCAGGTAGCCAGTCTATTGTATCTGTCACATGTCCCTGGTAGCCAGTCTGTTGTATCTGTCACAAGTCCCAGGTAGCCAGTCTATTGTATCTGTCACATGTCCCGGTAGCCAGTCTATTGTATCTGTCACATGTCCCAGGTAGCCAGTCTGTTGTATCTGTCACAAGTCCCAGGTAGCCAGTCTGTTGTATCTGTCACATGTCCCAGGTAGCCAGTCTATTGTATCTGTCACATGTCCCAGTAGCCAGTCTATTGTATCTGTCACATGTCCCAGGTAGCCAGTCTATTGTATCTGTCACATGTCCCAGGTAGCCAGTCTATTGTATCTGTCTTAAACCCCAGGTAGCAAGTCTATTGTATCTGTCACATGTCCCAGGTAGCCAGTCTGTTGTATCTGTCACATGTCCCAGGTAGCCAGTCTATTGTATCTGTCACATGTCCCAGGTAGCCAGTCTATTGTATCTGTCACATGTCCCAGGTAGCCAGTCTATTGTATCTGTCACATGTCCCAGGTAGCCAGTCTATTGTATCTGTCACATGTCCCAGGTAGCCAGTCTATTGTATCTGTCACAAGTTCCAGGTAGCCAGTCTGTCACATGTCCCAGGTAGCCAGTCTGTCACATGTCCCAGGTAGCCAGTCTATTGTATCTGTCACATGTCCCAGGTAGCCAGTCTATTGTATCTGTCACATGTCCCAGGTAGCCTGTCTATTGTATCTGTCACATGTCCCAGGTAGCCAGTCTATCACATGTCCCAGGTAGCCAGTCTATTGTATCTGTCACATGTCCCAGGTAGCCAGTCTGTCACATGTCCCAGGTAGCCAGTCTATTGTATCTGTCACATGTCCCAGGTAGCCAGTCTATTGTATCTGTCACATGTCCCAGGTAGCCAGTCTATTGTATCTGTCACATGTCCCAGGTAGCCAGTCTATTGTATCTGTCACATGTCCCAGGTAGCCAGTCTATTGTATCTGTCACATGTCCCAGGTAGCCAGTCTATTGTATCTGTCACATGTCCCAGGTAGCCAGTCTATTGTATCTGTCTTAAGTCCCAGGTAGCCAGTCTATTGTATCTGTCACATGTCCCAGGTAGCCAGTCTATTGTATCTGTCACATGTCCCAGGTAGCCAGTCTATTGTATCTGTCACATGTCCCAGGTAGCCAGTCTATTGTATCTGTCACATGTCCCAGGTAGCCAGTCTATTGTATCTGTCACATGTCCCAGGTAGCAAGTCTATTGTATCTGTCACATGTCCCAGGTAGCCAGTCTATTGTATCTGTCACAAGTCCCAGGTAGCCAGTCTGTTGTATCTGTCACATGTCCCAGGTAGCCAGTCTATTGTATCTGCCACATGTCCCAGGTAGCCAGTCTGTTGTATCTGTCCCAGGTAGCCAGTCTATTGTATCTGTCACATGTCCCAGGTAGCCAGTCTATTGTATCTGTCACATGTCCCAGGTAGCCAGTCTATTGTATCTGTCACATGTCCCAGGTAGCCAGTCTATTGTATCTGTCACATGTCCCAGGTAGCCAGTCTATTGTATCTGTCACATGTCCCAGGTAGCAAGTTTATTGTATCTGTCACATGTCCCAGGTAGCCAGTCTATTGTATCTGTCACATGTCCCAGGTAGCAAGTCTATTGTATCCGCCACATGTCCCAGGTAGCCAGTCTATTGTATCTGTCACATGTCCCAGGTAGCCAGTCTATTGTATCTGTCACATGTCCCAGGTAGCCAGTCTATTGTATCTGTCTTAAGTCCCAGGTAGCCAGTCTATTGTATCTGTCACAAGTCCCAGGTAGCCAGTCTGTTGTATCTGTCACATGTCCCAGGTAGCCAGTCTATTGTATCTGTCACATGTCCCAGGTAGCCAGTCTATTGTATCTGTCCCAGGTAGCCAGTCTATTGTATCTGTCACATGTCCCAGGTAGCCAGTCTATTGTATCTGTCACATGTCCCAGGTAGCCAGTCTATTGTATCTGTCACATGTCCCGGTAGCAAGTCTATTGTGTCTGTCACATGTCCCAGGTAGCCAGTCTATTGTATCTGTCCCAGGTAGCCAGTCTATTGTATCTGTCACATGTCCCAGGTAGCCAGTCTATTGTATCTGTCACATGTCCCAGGTAGCCAGTCTATTGTATCTGTCACTTGTCCCAGGTAGCCAGTCTATTGTATCTGTCACATGTCCCAGGTAGCCAGTCTATTGTATCTGTCACATGTCCCAGGTAGCCAGTCTATTGTATCTGTCACATGTCCCAGGTAGCCAGTCTATTGTATCTGTCTTAAGTCCCAGGTAGCCAGTCTATTGTATCTGTCACATGTCCCAGGTAGCCAGTCTATTGTATCTGTCTTAAGTCCCAGGTAGCCAGTCTATTGTATCTGTCACATGTTCCAGGTAGCCAGTCTATTGTATCTGTCACATGTCCCAGGTAGCAAGTCTATTGTATCTGTCACATGTCCCAGGTAGCCAGTCTATTGTATCTGTCACATGTCCCAGGTAGCCAGTCTATTGTATCTGTCACATGTCCCAGGTAGCCAGTCTATTGTATCTGTCACAAGTTCCAGGTAGCCAGTCTGTCACATGTCCCATGTAGCCAGTCTGTCACATGTCCCAGGTAGCCAGTCTATTGTATCTGTCACATGTCCCAGGTAGCAAGTCTATTGTATCTGTCACATGTCCCAGGTAGCCAGTCTATTGTATCTGTCACATGTCCCAGGTAGCCAGTCTATTGTATCTGTCACATGTCCCAGGTAGCCAGTCTATTGTATCTGTCACATGTCCCAGGTAGCCAGTCTATTGTATCTGTCATATGTCCCAGGTAGCCAGTCTATTGTATCTGTCACATGTCCCAGGTAGCCAGTCTATTGTATCTGTCATATGTCCCAGGTAGCCAGTCTGTCACATGTCCCAGGTAGCCAGTCTATTGTATCTGTCACATGTCCCAGGTAGCCAGTCTATTGTATCTGTCACATGTCCCAGGTAGCCAGTCTATTGTATCTGTCACTTGTCCCAGGTAGCCAGTCTATTGTATCTGTCACATGTCCCAGGTAGCCAGTCTATTGTATCTGTCACATGTCCCAGGTAGCCAGTCTATTGTATCTGTCACATGTCCCAGGTAGCCAGTCTATTGTATCTGTCTTAAGTCCCAGGTAGCCAGTCTATTGTATCTGTCACATGTCCCAGGTAGCCAGTCTATTGTATCTGTCTTAAGTCCCAGGTAGCCAGTCTATTGTATCTGTCACATGTTCCAGGTAGCCAGTCTATTGTATCTGTCACATGTCCCAGGTAGCCAGTCTATTGTATCTGTCACATGTCCCAGGTAGCCAGTCTATTGTATCTGTCACATGTCCCAGGTAGCCAGTCTATTGTATCTGTCACATGTCCCAGGTAGCCAGTCTATTGTATCTGTCACAAGTTCCAGGTAGCCAGTCTGTCACATGTCCCAGGTAGCCAGTCTGTCACATGTCCCAGGTAGCCAGTCTATTGTATCTGTCACATGTCCCAGGTAGCAAGTCTATTGTATCTGTCACATGTCCCAGGTAGCAAGTCTATTGTATCTGTCACATGTCCCAGGTAGCCAGTCTATTGTATCTGTCACATGTCCCAGGTAGCCAGTCTATTGTATCTGTCACATGTCCCAGGTAGCCAGTCTATTGTATCTGTCACATGTCCCAGGTAGCCAGTCTATTGTATCTGTCATATGTCCCAGGTAGCCAGTCTATTGTATCTGTCACATGTCCCAGGTAGCCAGTCTATTGTATCTGTCATATGTCCCAGGTAGCCAGTCTGTCACATGTCCCAGGTAGCCAGTCTATTGTATCTGTCACATGTCCCAGGTAGCCAGTCTATTGTATCTGTCACATGTCCCAGGTAGCCAGTCTATTGTATCTGTCACATGTCCCAGGTAGCCAGTCTATTGTATCTGTCACATGTCCCAGGTAGCCAGTCTATTGTATCTGTCACATGTCCCAGGTAGCCAGTCTATCACATGTCCCAGGTAGCCAGTCTATTGTGTTTGTCCTAAGCCCCAGGTAGCCAATGTTGTTGTTGTCCCTATTGTTGGCTTAAGGTTCTAATTATGATCTTTGTGTTTACATGAATTGATCCAATGAAATTCTGTTGTGCTAATGACTGGTGTTGCCCTTGAATATTCTAGGGTTCTAAAGGCCGTACAGCAGACATCCAATCACCTTGGCTCTGAGATCTTGGGTAAGGACATTCTTTTTTTTTCTGCCAAACAGGCATTTGACCAATGTGTTTCTTTTATTTTCTGCCAAACAGGCATTTGACCAATGTGTTTTCTCTAAACGAAAACAAAAATCTCCACCAAAATCTAAACCCAAAACTACACATGAACATTGGAACCGAATACATTGAGAACTAAATTAAACTGGAACAATAGTTAGTCTGGAAGTTGGAACTTGAATCCGGAGATTTAACCTGAACTGGCATTTAACCAAACTGGAACTTAACTGGAACTGGAATCATAAATGTAACAGGTAACAAAGATTCAACTGGAACCTGACATTGAAATGTAACAGGTAACAAAGCTTCAACTGGAACCTGACATTGAAATGTAACAGGAACTGGAGCCAGAACTTTTACTACCACTAAACCAAATCTTAGCCCAAACCTAAAACTCTGAACAGAAACCAGACATTTAATTTGAACCTTAATTGAAACTGATAATTTAAACTGGACAGTAGGAATAACCTGATACAAGAACTTTGAGCAGAACTGGATACAAGAACTTTGAGCAGAACTGGATACAAGAACTTTGAGCAGAACTGGATACAAGAACTTTGAGCAGAACTGGATACAAGAACTTTGAGCAGAACTGGATACAAGAACTTTGAGCAGAACTGGATACAAGAACTTTGAGCAGAACTGGATACAAGAACTTTGAGCAGAACTGGATACAAGAACTTTGAGCAGAACTGGATACAAGAACTTTGAGCAGAACTGGATACAAGAACTTTGAGCAGAACTGGATACAAGAACTTTGAGCAGAACTGGATACCAGAACATTAGTCTTTTTGCGTATAGATGCTAAACCCTGACTTTATGGCACAATTTGTCAGGTCACAAATATTTTCTGTACATTCATGGTAAATCTGTCATAGATTTGACACCTAGACATTGTAAATCTGTCATAGATTTGACACCTAGACATTGTAAATCTGTCATAGATTTGACACCTAGACATTGTAAATCTGTCATAGATTTGACACCTAGACATTGTATATGTAAAGTGAACCAAAATAACATCTGGACAAGGAACTATAACTGGCATCGGAAATTTTTCCTAAAACTGAACCTTTATCCAGAACTGGAAATTTTTAAACAGAACTTTCACCAGAAACTGTTATGTAACCAGAATTGACAATTTAACCACAACACTGCCTGAAACTGGACGTTTAACCAGTAGCTAAACTTTAACTAAATACCACAACTTCTCCTCAAATAGTATCTTTAATCAGAATCTGGAAACTTGAACCAAAGCCATAACTATAATGGTAATGGCTTCCTGAAATTAAACCCAGAAATGGAACTGGAACATTAATCAGAACCAGAAGTTAAAATTTAACCAGAACCCGATCTTTAGCAAAACCAAAAAATGGCTGTCAGGTTCCATGTTCATCATAACCCTGACCTTTAACTCATGTTAACCTTGAGTCTGTCACACACACTTTACCATTGGTTCTTTACCTGGGCTATCACTTTACCATTGGTTCTTTACCTGGGCTAACACTTTACCATTGGTTCTTTACCTGGGCTAACACTTTACCATTGGTTCTTTACCTGGGCTAACACTTTACCATTGGTTCTTTACCTGGGCTAACACTTTACCATTGGTTCTTTACCTGGGCTAACACTTTACCATTGGTTCTTTACCTGGGCTAACACTTTACCATTGGTTCTTTACCTGGGCTAACACTTTACCATTGGTTCTTTACCTGGGCTAACACTTTACCATTGGTTCTTTACCTGGGCTAACACTTTACCATTGGTTCTTTACCTGGGCTAACACTTTACCATTGGTTCTTTACCTGGGCTAACACTTTACCATTGGTTCTTTACCTGGGCTAACACTTTACCATTGGTTCTTTACCTGGGCTAACACTTTACCATTGGTTCTTTACCTGGGCTAACACTTTACCATTGGTTCTTTACCTGGGCTAACACTTTACCATTGGTTCTTTACCTGGGCTAACACTTTACCATTGGTTCTTTACCTGGGCTAACACTTTACCATTGGTTCTTTACCTGGACTAACACTTTACCATTGGTTCTTTACCTGGGCTAACACTTTACCATTGGTTCTTTACCTGGGCTAACACTTTACCATTGGTTCTTTACCTGGGCTAACACTTTACCATTGGTTCTTTACCTGGACTAACACTTTACCATTGGTTCTTTACCTGGGCTAACACTTTACCATTGGTTCTTTACCTGGGCTAACACTTTACCATTGGTTCTTTACCTGGGCTAACACTTTACCATTGGTTCTTTACCTGGGCTAACACTTTACCATTGGTTCTTTACCTGGGCTAACACTTTACCATTGGTTCTTTACCTGGGCTAACACTTTACCATTGGTTCTTTACCTGGGCTAACACTTTACCATTGGTTCTTTACCTGGGCTAACACTTTACCATTGGTTCTTTACCTGGGCTAACACTTTACCATTGGTACTTTACCTGGGCTAACACTTTACCATTGGTTCTTTACCTGGGCTAACACTTTACCATTGGTTCTTTACCTGGGCTAACACTTTACCATTGGTTCTTTACCTGGGCTAACACTTTACCATTGGTTCTTTACCTGGGCTAACACTTTACCATTGGTTCTTTACCTGGGCTAACACTTTACCATTGGTTCTTTACCTGGACTAACACTTTACCATTGGTTCTTTACCTGGACTAACACTTTACCATTGGTTCTTTACCTGGGCTAACACTTTACCATTGGTTCTTTACCTGGGCTAACACTTTACCATTGGTTCTTTACCTGGACTAACACTTTACCATTGGTTCTTTACCTGGGCTAACACTTTACCATTGGTTCTTTACCTGGGCTAACACTTTACCATTGGTTCTTTACCTGGGCTAACACTTTACCATTGGTTCTTTACCTGGGCTAACACTTTACCATTGGTTCTTTACCTGGGCTAACACTTTACCATTGGTTCTTTACCTGGGCTAACACTTTACCATTGGTTCTTTACCTGGGCTAACACTTTACCATTGGTTCTTTACCTGGGCTAACACTTTACCATTGGTTCTTTACCTGGGCTAACACTTTACCATTGGTTCTTTACCTGGGCTAACACTTTACCATTGGTTCTTTACCTGGGCTAACACTTTACCATTGGTTCTTTACCTGGGCTAACACTTTACCATTGGTTCTTTACCTGGACTAACACTTTACCATTGGTTCTTTACCTGGGCTAACACTTTACCATTGGTTCTTTACCTGGGCTAACACTTTACCATTGGTTCTTTACCTGGGCTAACACTTTACCATTGGTTCTTTACCTGGGCTAACACTTTACCATTGGTTCTTTACCTGGGCTAACACTTTACCATTGGTTCTTTACCTGGACTAACACTTTACCATTGGTTCTTTACCTGGGCTAACACTTTACCATTGGTTCTTTACCTGGGCTAACACTTTACCATTGGTTCTTTACCTGGGCTAACACTTTACCATTGGTTCTTTACCTGGGCTAACACTTTACCATTGGTTCTTTACCTGGGCTAACACTTTACCATTGGTTCTTTACCTGGGCTAACACTTTACCATTGGTTCTTTACCTGGGCTAACACTTTACCATTGGTTCTTTACCTGGGCTAACACTTTACCATTGGTTCTTTACCTGGGCTAACACTTTACCATTGGTTCTTTACCTGGGCTAACACTTTACCATTGGTTCTTTACCTGGGCTAACACTTTACCATTGGTTCTTTACCTGGGCTAACACTTTACCATTGGTTCTTTACCTGGGCTAACACTTTACCATTGGTTCTTTACCTGGGCTAACACTTTACCATTGGTTCTTTACCTGGGCTAACACTTTACCATTGGTTCTTTACCTGGGCTAACACTTTACCATTGGTTCTTTACCTGGGCTAACACTTTACCATTGGTTCTTTACCTGGGCTAACACTTTACCATTGGTTCTTTACCTGGGCTAACACTTTACCATTGGTTCTTTACCTGGGCTAACACTTTACCATTGGTTCTTTACCTGGGCTGGATCTAACCCTAGAGGTTCAGTGAGTCAGCCTCAGTGGTTTGGCAAAGGTCAAGACACACCCAACGTATAATTCACCATCTGATTTAGTCTGTGCTTAGTACCACTGCCGTATATATTTACTTTTAATTTTTTGCTGAACATGTACATACACTTCTAATATTACACAAACAAATTTTTTGCTGAACATGTACATACACTTCTAATATTACACAAACAAATTTTTTGCTGAACATGTACATACACTTCTAATATTACACAAACAAATTTTTTGTGTACTTTTCCAAGATTTAATATGTTGTCTTAGAACCAAAAGTGCGAGTAAAATTTTGAGCACTTCTAACTGACGGATTTGTTTAAAATTTGGCACGTGGGTCAAGTCTTGAAGACAATGCCATCTGACATCAAGTTTGACTTAATTGTTTGCTTAATTCGTTTTTTAAGAAATAAATAAATCTTATTCATTTGATGCGCACTCATTTTTAATCATGAAGCTCTGTTATATTAAAAATTTTAAAGTACTGAGAAAACATTGCATAAAAAACTTTTTAATAACAATTTTTTACATAATAATAAACAAAAAAGGAGAAAATCAATGATTTTCTTGAATTATATAATAATTAAATAATTTAAATAACTATAAAGAAAAAAGTGGGTCTCTTCCTAAATATTAGAAGGTATCCAATAGATAATATAGTGACACACACTTTTCTTTATAGTTATTTAAATAGTAATGCATTATTATATATTTAAAGAAAATCTTTTTTTCTCTCCTTTTTAGTGCATTTGATAAAAGTTTGTAAAAGGGTTTTTTTTTTTTTGCTTTTAATTTGTATTTATTTAATATTTTTGTTTCATGTGACATCATATTGGTTCCCTGTGCTACTTTTTATTTTACTTATGTTAGCTCTAGAGCAATTAGCCTGACACATAGATAGACAGGCCCACTAGTGAAATGATTGTATAGGTTTGTGTTGATGTTTGTGGTCAAGCTAGTTTCTGTATTTCAGGTGAAGGCCATCAGGCCAAACAACAAATTGAGAAGAGTTGTCTTGTGACCATTCATAAAATGAAGGCTTCTATATCATCTGTATTTATTAAGTAAGCTCATTTCTATATCATCTGTATTTATCAAGTAAGCTCATTTCTATGTCTCATTGCTTCTATATCATCTGTATTTATCAAGTAAGCTCATTTCTATATCATCTGTATTTATCAAGTAAGCTCATTTCTATATCATCTGTATTTATCAAGTAAGCTCATTTCTATATCATCTGTATTTATAATTTATCAAGTGAGCTCAATTCTTTGTCGCTTTGCTAACCACTTGTACTAGAGTATCCAGTTGTTGCTAGTTACCAATACAATATTTAACTTGAAGGCTGATACAATTTTAGGTTGAATGTGACATACTAAAGTTAAATACGACAAACTAAAGCTGTATGTGACATCTACAGCTGTATGTGACATCTAAAGCTGTATGTAACATATAAAGCTGTATGTGACATCTAAAGCTGTATGTAACATCTAAAGCTGTATGTGACATCTACAGCTGTATGTAACATCTAAAGCTGTTTGTGACATCTACAGCTGTATGTAACATCTAAAGCTGTTTGTGACATCTACAGCTGTATGTGACATCTACAGCTGTATGTGACATCTTAAGCTGTATGTAAAGTCTTGACTTTTAAACTGACATTTTACAGATTGACAGCCTGGTTTCTCACGAAGTTTCTTGCCAAGTTTCTGCGCAGTGTGCAAGTGTGTCGCGGTCAGATGATGATGGTCAAGCAGGCCAGTGAGGTAGGCTAAAAATAGCAGTCTGGTCAGTAGAGGTGGTTAATGTCAACTTGACCTGTAGTTGGTTAATGTCCACTTGACCTGTAGTTGGTTAATGTCCACTTGACCTGTAGTTGGTTAATGTCCACTTGACCTGTGTCCACAGAAAGGTGTCCCCATGTTAATGTCCACTTGACCTGTGTCCACAGAAAGGTGTCCCCATGTTAATGTCCACTTGACCTGTGTCCACAGAAAGGTGTCCCCATGTTAATGTCCACTTGACCTGTGTCCACAGAAAGGTGTCCCCATGTTAATGTCCACTTGACCTGTAGTTGGTTAATGTCCACTTGACCTGTGTCCACAGAAAGGTGTCCCATGTTAATGTCCACTTGACCTGTGTCCACAGAAAGGTGTCCCCATGTTAATGTCCACTTGACCTGTGTCCACAGAAAGGTGTCCCCATGTTAATGTCCACTTGACCTGTGTCCACAGAAAGGTGTCCCCATGGTGTACCTGCCTCTCCATCGAAGTCACTTGGATTACATCCTGGTCACTCTGATACTATGGCACTACGACATCAAAGCACCTTATGTTGCCGCTGGTGATAATATGGACATTCCAGTGTTTAAGTAAGTCCATCTTTCTTGTCCAGGTGCCAGGGCATCTTGTCCAGGTGTCAGGGCATCTTGTCCAGGTGTCAGGGCATCTTGTCCAGGTGCCAGGGCATCTTGTCCAGGTGCCAGGGCATCTTGTCCAAGTGCCAGGGCATCTTGTCCAGGTGCCAGGGCATCTTGTCCAGGTGCCAGGGCATCTTGTCCAGGTGCCAGGGCATCTTGTCCAGGTGCCAGGGCATCTTGTCCAGGTGCCAGGGCATCTTGTCCAGGTGCCAGGGCATCTTGTCCAGGTGCCAGGGCATCTTGTCCAGGTGCCAGGGCATCTTACCTGTGCGTACTACCTCTAGTATTTTCTGTTGATGCTGTCTTTCTAAATTTATTTCTATAGTTCACTTATGAGAGCTTTAGGAGGATTTTTTATTTTCTGTTGATGCTGTCTTTCTAAATTTATTTCTATAGTTCACTTATGAGAGCTTTAGGAGGATTTTTTATTTTCTGTTGATGCTGTCTTTCTAAATTTATTTCTATAGTTCACTTATGAGAGCTTTAGGAGGATTTTTTATTTTCTCTTGATGCTGTCTTTCTAAATTTATTTCTATAGTTCACTTATGAGAGCTTTAGGAGGATTTTTATTTTCTGTTGATGCTGTCTTTCTAAATTTATTTCTATATTTCACTTATGAGAGCTTTAGGGGGATTTTTTTATTTTCTGTTGATGCTGTCTTTCTAAATTTATTTCTATAGTTCACTTATGAGAGCTTTAGGAGGATTTTTTATTTTCTGTTGATGCTGTCTTTCTAAATTTATTTCTATAGTTCACTTATGAGAGCTTTAGGAGGATTTTTTATTTTCTCTTGATGCTGTCTTTCTAAATTTATTTCTATAGTTCACTTATGAGAGCTTTAGGAGGATTTTTATTTTCTGTTGATGCTGTCTTTCTAAATTTATTTCTATAGTTCACTTATGAGAGCTTTAGGAGGATTTTTTATTCGCCGTCGCTTGGATACAAAAGTGGGTCAAAAAGACGTCTTATACAGAGCAATCCTACATCAGGTAAACATTAGCTTAAAATCAAAGATTAGCTTAATCCTACACCAGGTAAAGATTAGCTTAATCCTGCACCAGGTTAAGACTAGCTTAACCCTACATCTACCAAGAAACCTAAAAAAAGCCTCCATCTACGAAAGACATTTTTTGTAGTTGGTTAAAAGTTAAATTGTATTACTAATTGCCTGTTTAAAATGTGTGTATCAATTTGTGGCTGTGTGTGTGTATCAATGTGTGGCTGTTTGTGTGTGTGTGTATCAATGTGTGGCTGTTTGTCTTGTAAGAAAAAAACCTCTTGTCCTTGACCCTGATTTAGTGGATGGCCTTGACCTTGTGTTGATACTTTGACCCTTGTTTCAGTACATGACAACACTGCTACATCATGGGGAAAGCCTGGAGTTTTTTGTTGAGGGAGGGAGGACTCGGACTGGCAAGGCCGTCATTCCTAAAGGAGGCCTCTTGTCAGTTGTTGTAGAGGCTTGCAATGAAGGTAAGCCACCTAAAGGAGGCCTCTTGTCAGTTGTTGTAGAGGCTTGCAATGAAGGTAAGCCATTTCTACACCACCCACCCACACACACACACAGAGACACCTACCCACCCACACACACACACACCTACCCACCCACACACACACACACCTACCCACCCCACCCACACACCCACCCACACACCCAGTTGTTGTAGAGGCTTGCAATGAAGGTAAGCCATTTCTACACCACTCACACACCCACACACACACACACCTACCCACCTGCCCGCACACACACACCCACCCACCCACACACACCTACCCACCCACCCACCCACCTACCGACCCACACATACACACACCTACCCACCTGCCCACACACACACCCACCCACCCACACACACCTACCCACCCACCTACCCACACACACACACACACACACACCTACCCACCCACCTACCCACACCCACCCACCCACACACACCTACCCACCCACCCACCCACCTACTGACCCACACATACACACACCTACCCACCTGCCCACACACACACCCACCCACCCACACACACCTACCCACCCACCTACCCACACACACACACACACACACACCCACCCACCCACACCCACCTACCCACCCACCTACCCACACACACACCCAGTTGTTGTAGAGGCTTGCAATGAAGGTAAGCCATTTCTACACCACTCACACACACACCTACCCGCACACACACACACCTACCCGCACACACACCTACACACCTACCCACCCACACACACCTACACACACACACCCACCCACACACACCTACACACACACACCCACCCACACACACACACCTACCCACCCACACACACCTACACACACACACCCACCCCCACACACACACCTACCCACACACACACACACACACCCACACACCTACCCACACACCTACCCACCCACACACACACACACACACACCTACCCACCCACACACCCACACACCTACCCACCCCACCCACACAGCTACCCACCCACACACCCACACACCTACCCACCCACACACCAACAGCTAAAGTACCAAAGAAATTGCCAGTTTGTGTATTTTGATGTTTTGAATGTTGCAGGAGAAATGTGTGATGCCTACATTGTGCCAGTGACTTTCAGCTATGAGAAGCTTATTGATGGCTATTATTACAGGGAACAAATGGTAGGTCTCACACTGGTCAAAACCTTTAGCTTTTCAATGCAAACTTGTTTTATTATGTCAAATTTTGCTGTGGTAGGCAACCGTATATGACTAATGAATAGATTATCAAAATAACAATTCAAGCCAGTAAACTTAACCAATTCACACGTTGTAGCCAATGAAGGGTTTATCCTCCCTTTGTTTTTCTCTTATTGCAGGGCATGCGTAAAGTGAGAGAGTCATTTTGGGGAGCTGTCAAAGGAATTTTCCGAGTCTTTTTCAGCAGCTATGGAAGTGTCCGGGTAGACTTTGCTCAGCCATTTTCTCTTAGGGTAGGTTTCATGTGCAGCTATGGTAGGTTTCATGTGCAGCTATGGTAGTGTCCGGGTAGACTTTGCTCAGCCATTTTCTCTTAGGGTAGGTTTCATGTGCAGCTATGATAGGTTTCATGTGCAGCTATGGTAGGTTTCATGTGCAGCTATGGTAGGTTTCATGTGCAGCTATGGTAGGTTTCATGTGCAGCTATGGTAGGTTTCATGTGCATCTATGGTAGGTTTCATGTGCAGCTATGGTAGGTTTCATGTGCAGCTATGGTAGGTTTCATGTGCAGCTACGGTAGGTTTCATGTGCAGCTATGGTAGGTTTCATGTGCAGCTGTGGTAGGTTTCATGTGCAGCTGTGGTAGGTTTCATGTGCAGCTATGGTAGGTTTCATGTGCAGCTACGGTAGGTTTCATGTGCAGCTATGGTAGGTTTCATGTGCAGCTATGGTAGGTTTCATGTGCAGCTATGGTAGGTTTCATGTGCTGCTATGGTAGGTTTCATGTGCATCTATGGTAGGTTTTATGTGCAGCTATGGTAGGTTTCATGTGCAGCTATGGTAGGTTTCATGTGCAGCTATGGTAGGTTTCATGTGCAGCTATGGTAGGTTTCATGTGCTGCTATGGTAGGTTTCATGTGCATCTATGGTAGGTTTTATGTGCAGTGACTTAGAGATTTGATGTGTGACATTTGATTGTGACATTTGATGTGTGATATTTGATGTGTGATGTTGGATGTGTGTGATTCCTCTCCAGGAGTTTATCCAACACAACAAAGGCAATCCGTACCACTGTGTGACGTCACCGGCGACACCTGGCAGTACGTCACCTGTGTCAGCTGACAGAGCTGCCATGGAGTCTGGCACCTCCTACCCCAACTTTTCTCTGGCCCTCAGCGAGGAGTCTGAGAACACCAGGTTGCTGGTCAAGGCTTTGGCTGACCACACAGTTTACAGTAAGGCCTTTTGCTTGGCTCCCTATATTAGGACCATCACCTGTACTGACAAAATCTACCTGTACTGACAAAATCTACCTGTACTGACAAAATCTACCTGTACTGACAAAATCTACCTGTACTGACAAAATCTACCTGTACTGACAAAATCTACCTGTACTGACAAAATCTACCTGTACTGACAAAATCTACGTGTCTGATAAAATCTACCTTTACTGACAAAATCTACATGTACTGACAAAATCTACCTGTACTGACAAAATCTACCTGTACTGACAAAATCTACCTGTACTGACAAAATCTACCTGTACTGACAAAATCTACCTGTACTGACAAAATCTACCTGTACTGACAAAATCTACCTGTACTGACAAAATCTACCTGTACTGACAAAATCTACCTGTACTGACAAAATCTACCTGTACTGACAAAATCTACCTGTACTGACAAAATCTACCTGTACTGACAAAATCTACCTGTACTGACAAAATCTACGTGTCTGATAAAATCTACCTTTACTGACAAAATCTACATGTACTGACAAAATCTACCTGTACTGACAAAATCTACCTGTCTGACAAAATCTACCTGTACTGACAAAATCTACCTGTACTGACAAAATCTACCTGTCTGACAAAATCAACCTGCACTGACAAAATCTACCTGTATTGACAAAATCTACCTATACTTACAAAATCTACATGTACTGACAAAATCTACCTGTACTGACAAAATCTACCTGTCTGACAAAATCTACCAGTACTGACAAAATCTACCAGTACTGACAAAATATACCTATACTGACAAAATCTACCTGTACTGACAAAATCTACCTGTACTGACAAAATCTACCTGTATTATTGCAGCCAGTGACCAGTGCACTGCACCTATGGCCACACACCTGGTGGCTTTTCTACTCTTGACCAAGTACAGACAGGTAAGTTGTTTGATACAGGCTACAGACAGGTAAATTGTTGGATACAGGCTACAGACAGGTAAGTTGTTTGATTCACAGGTAAATTGTTGGATACAGGCTACAGACAGGTAAGTTGTTTGATTCACAGGTAAATTGTTGGATACAGGCTACAGACAGGTAAGTTGTTTGATTCACAGGTAAATTGTTGGATACAGGCTACAGACAGGTAAGTTGTTGGATACAGGCTACAGACAGGTAAGTTGTTGGATACAGGCTACAGACAGGTAAGTTGTTGGATACAGGCTACAGACAGGTAAGTTGCTGGATACAGGCTACAGACAGGTAAGTTGCTGGATACAGGCTACAGACAGGTAAGTTGCTGGATACAGGCTACAGACAGGTAAGTTGTTGGATACAGGCTACAGACAGGTAAGTTGCTGGATACAGGCTACAGACAGGTAAGTTGTTGGATACAGGCTACAGACAGGTAAGTTGTTGGATACAGGCTACAGACAGGTAAGTTGTTGGATACAGGCTACAGACAGGTAAGCTACACTCCCATTGGTAGCTTGACCACCATTCTACAAGCTACACTCCCATTGGTAGCTTGACCACCATTCTACAAGCAACACTGCCATTGGTAGCTTGACCACCATTCTACAAGCTACACTCCCATTGGTAGCTTGACCACCATTCTACAAGCTACACTCCCATTGGTAGCTTGACCACCATTCTACAAGCAACACTGCCATTGGTAGCTTGACCACCATTCTACAAGCTACACTGCCATTGGTAGCTTGACCACCATTCTACAAGCCACACTCCCATTGGCAGCTTGACCACCATTCTACAAGCTCCCATTGGTAGCTTGACCACCATTCTACAAGCTCCCATTGGTAGCTTGACCACCATTCTATAAGCTACACTCCCATTGGTAGCTTGACCACCATTCTACAAGCTACACTCCCATTGGTAGCTTGACCACCATTCTACAAGCTCCCATTGGTAGCTTGACCACCATTCTACAAGCTACACTCCCATTGGTAGCTTGACCACCATTCTACAAGCTACACTCCCATTGGTAGCTTGACCACCATTCTACAAGCTCCCATTGGTAGCTTGACCACCATTCTACAAGCTCCCATTGGTACCCCACAGAGGGCTTTCTACAGACTTTGTCATACTTGATGTTGTAAATCTGATTGTCAGGGTACATACTAGATGTTGTAAATCTAATGGCCAGTGTACATTCTTGATGTTGTAAATTTAATGGCCAGGGTACATACTTGATGTAAATCTAATTGTCAGGATACATACTTTATGTAAATCTAATTGTCAGGGTACATACTTGATGTAAATCTAATTGCCAGGGTACATACTTGATGTAAATCTGATTGTCAGGGTACATACTTGATGTAAATCTGATTGCCAGGGTACATACTTGATGTAAATCTGATTGCCAGGGTACATACTTGATGTAAATCTGATTGCCAGGGTACATACTTGATGTAAATCTGATTGCCAGGGTACATACTTGATGTAAATCTGATTGCCAGGGTACATACTTGATGTAAATCTGATTGCCAGGGTACATACTTGAGGGAATTGACCAAAGCTGTCCATTGGCTGGTCAGGGAACTTCAAGCCCAACACAAAGATGTTGGCTTTTGTGGTCAGCCAGAGGATGTCATACTCTACGCTCAGACTCTACTGGGGGACACATTGGTCAGCAAGAAGTGGTAAGTTGGTCTGTCTGTTAGGTGCTGGTCCGTCTGTTGGGTGCTGGTCTGTTGGGTGCTGGTCTGTCTGTTGGGTGCTAGTCTGTCTGTTAGGTGCTGGTCTGTCTGTTGGGTGCTAGTCTGTCTGTTGGGTGCTGGTCTGTTGGGTGCTGGTCTGTCTGTTGGGTGCTAGTCTGTCTGTTAGGTGCTGGTCTGTCTGTTGGGTGCTAGTCTGTCTGTTGGGTGCTGGTCTGTTGGGTGCTGGTCTGTTGGGTGCTGGTCTGTTGGGTGCTGGTCTGTTTGTTAGGTGCTGGTCTGTCTGTTGGGTGCTGGTCTGTCTGTTGGGTGCTGGTCTGTCTGTTGGGTGCTGGTCTGTTGGGTGCTGGTCTGTTAGGTGCTGGTCTGTCTGTTAGGTGCTGGTCTGTCTGTTAGGTGCTGGTCTGTCTGTTGGGTGCTGGTCTGTTAGGTGCTGGTCTGTCTGTTAGGTGCTGGTCTGTCTGTTGGGTGCTGGTCTGTCTGTTGGGTGCTGGTCTGTTGGGTGCTGGTCTCTTGGGTGCTAGTCTGTTGGGTGCTGGTCTGTCTGTTAGGTGCTGGTCTGTCTGTTGGGTGCTGGTCTGTCTGTTAGGTGCTGGTCTGTCTGTTGGGTGCTGGTCTGTCTGTTAGGTGCAGGTCTGTCTGTTGAGTGCTGGTCTGTCTGTTGGGTGCTGGTCTGTCTGTTAGGTGCTGGTCTGTCTGTTGGGTGCTGGTCTGTCTGTTGGGTGCTGGTCTGTCTGTTGGGTGCTGGTCTGTCTGTTAGGTGCTGGTCTGTTAGGTGCTGGTCTGTCTGTTGGGTGCTGGTCTCTTGGGTGCTAGTCTGTTAGGTGCTGGTCTGTCTGTTGGGTGCTGGTCTGTCTGTTGGGTGCTGGTCTGTCTGTTGGGTGCTGGTCTGTCTGTTGGGTGCTGGTCTGTCTGTTGGGTGCTAGTCTGTCTGTTGGGTGCTGGTCTGTCTGTTGGGTGCTGCTCTGTTGGGTGCTGGTCTGTCTGTTGGGTGCTGGTCTGTCTGTTGGGTGCTGGTCTGTTGGGTACTGGTCTGTTGGGTGCTGGTCTGTTGGGTGCTGGTCTGTTGGGTGCTGGTCTGTTGGGTGCTGGTCTGTTGGGTGCTGGTCTGTCTGTTGGGTGCTGGTCTGTCTGTTAGGTGCTGGTCTGTCTGTTAGGTGCTGGTCTGTTGGGTGCTGGTCTGTTGGGTGCTGGTCTGTCTGTTGGGTGCTGGTCTGTCTGTTAGGTGCTGGTCTGTCTGTTAGGTGCTGGTCTGTTGGGTGCTGGTCTGTTGGGTGCTGGTCTGTTGGGTGCTGGTCTGTTGGGTGCTGGTCTGTCTGTTGGGTGCTGGTCTGTCTGTTAGGTGCTGGTCTGTTAGGTGCTGGTCTGTCTGTTAGGTGCTGGTCTGTCTGTTGGGTGCTGGTCTGTCTGTTAGGTGCTGGTCTGTCTGTTGGGTGCTGGTCTGTCTGTTGGGTGCTGGTCTGTTAGGTGCTGGTCTGTTGGGTGCTAGTCTGTCTGTTGGGTGCTGGTCTGTCTGTTGGGTGCTGGTCTGTTGGGTGCTAGTCTGTCTGTTGGGTGCTGGTCTGTCTGTTGGGTGCTGGTCTGTCTGTTAGGTGCTGGTCTGTTGGGTGCTGGTCTGTTAGGTGCTGGTCTGTCTGTTAGGTGCTGGTCTGTCTGTTGGGTGCTGGTCTGTCTGTTGGGTGCTGGTCTGTCTGTTAGGTGCTGGTCTGTTGGGTGCTGGTCTGTCTGTTGGGTGCTGGTCTGTTGGGTGCTGGTCTGTCTGTTGGGTGCTGGTCTGTTAGGTGCTGGTCTGTCTGTTGGGTGCTGGTCTGTCTGTTAGGTGCTGGTCTGTCTGTTAGGTGCTGGTCTGTCTGTTGGGTGCTGGTCTGTTAGGTGCTGGTCTGTCTGTTGGGTGCTGGTCTGTCTGTTAGGTGCTGGTCTGTCTGTTAGGTGCTGGTCTGTCTGTTGGGTGCTGGTCTGTTAGGTGCTGGTCTGTCTGTTGGGTGCTGGTCTGTCTGTTAGGTGCTGGTCTGTCTGTTAGGTGCTGGTCTGTTGGGTGCTGGTCTGTTGGGTGCTGGTCTGTTAGGTGCTGGTCTGTTGGGTGCTGGTCTGTTAGGTGCTGGTCTGTTGGTTGGTGCAAGATTAGGAGCCCATCATGTTATGTAGTTACTGAAACAATCAACCAGCATAACAGACAACAGTGACAGTGAAATATTGACAATATACATGTTGGTGATCTGAACGTTCATGCATAACTTGAACCACAGTGTGGGTGGATCCAATGTTTACCTTAGTGTGGGTGGATCCAATGTTTACCTTAGTGTGGGTGGATCCAATGTTTACCTTAGTGTGGGTGGATCCAATGTTTACCTTAGTGTGGGTGGATCCAATGTTTACCTTAGTGTGGGTGGATCCAATGTTTACCTTAGTGTGGGTGGATCCAATGTTTACCTTAGTGTGGGTGGATCCAATGTTTACCTTAGTGTGGGTGGATCCAATGTTTACCTTAGTGTGGGTGGATCCAATGTTTACCTTTGTGTGGGTGGATACAATGTTTACCTTAGTGTGGGTGGATCCAATGTTTACCTTTGTGTCAGTGGATCCAATGTTTACCTTAGTGTGGGTGGATCCAATGTTTACCTTTGTGTGGGTGGATCCAGTGTTTACCTTTGTGTGGGTGGATCCAATGTTTACCTTAGTGTGGGTGGATCCAATGTTTACCTTTGTGTGGGTGGATCCAATGTTTACCTTAGTGTGGGTGGATCCAATGTTTACCTTAGTGTGGGTGGATCCAATGTTTACCTTAGTGTGGGTGGATCCAATGTTTACCTTTGTGTGGGTGGATCCAATGTTTACCTTTGTGTGGGTGGATACAATGTTTACCTTAGTGTGGGTGGATCCAATGTTTACCTTTGTGTGGGTGGATCCAATGTTTACCTTTGTGTGGGTGGATACAATGTTTACCTTAGTGTGGGTGGATCCAGTGTTTACCTTAGTGTGGGTGGATCCAATGTTTACCTTAGTGTGGGTGGATCCAGTGTTTACCTTTGTGTGGGTGGATCCAGTGTTTACCTAACATGTGTACCTTGTCCAGCTATTTGATTAGACACAGTCAGCCAACATGTTTCAGGTATGAGGAGAACAATGATCTCAAGCTTTACCCAAACCTCAGCTTGCCTTTTGTCTTTGAGCTCAGCTATTATTCCAATCTGGTCACCACACATTTTGCTCTAGAGAGTGCTCTAGGTGAGTGGCACAGTCTGTCTGTCTGTCTGTCTGTCTGTCTGCCTGCTCTAGGTGAGTGGCACAGTCTGTCCATCTGTCTGTCCATCTGTCTGTCCATCTGTCTGTATGTCTGCTCTAGGTGAGTGGCTCAGTCTGTCCATCTGTCTGTCTGTCTGTCTGCTCTAGGTGAGTGGCTCAGTCTGTCCATCTGTCTGCCTGTCTGTCCATCTGTCTGTCTGTCTGTCTGCCTGCTCTAGGTGAGTGGCACAGTCTGTCTGTCTGTCTGTCTGTCTGCCTGCTCTAGGTGAGTGGCACAGTCTGTCCATCTGTCTGTCCATCTGTCTGTCCATCTGTCTGTATGTCTGCTCTAGGTGAGTGGCTCAGTCTGTCCATCTGTCTGTCTGTCTGTCTGCTCTAGGTGAGTGGCTCAGTCTGTCCATCTGTCTGCCTGTCTGTCCATCTGTCTGTCTGTCTGTCTGCCTGCTCTAGGTGAGTGGCTCAGTCTGTCCATCTGTCTGTCCATCTATCTGTCTGTATGTCTGCTCTAGGTGAGTGGCTCAGTCTGTCCATCTGTCTGTCTGTCTGTCTGCTCTAGGTGAGTGGCTCAGTCTGTCCATCTGTCTGCCTGTCTGTCCACCTGTCTGTCTGTCTGTCTGCCTGCTCTAGGTGAGTGGCTCAGTCTGTCCATCTGTCTGCCTGTCTGTCCATCTGTCTGTCTGTCTGTTCTAGGTGAGTGGCTCAGTCTGTCCATCTGTCTGTCTGTATGTCTGCTCTAGGTGAGTGGCTCAGTCTGTCCATCTGTCTGTCTGTCTGTCTGCTCTAGGTGAGTGGCTCAGTCTGTCCATCTGTCTGCCTGTCTGTCCACCTGTCTGTCTGTCTGTCTGCCTGCTCTAGGTGAGTGGCACAGTCTGTCCATCTGTCTGTCCATCTGTCTGTCCATCTGTCTGTATGTCTGCTCTAGGTGAGTGGCTCAGTCTGTCCATCTGTCTGTCTGTCTGTCTGCTCTAGGTGAGTGGCTCAGTCTGTCCATCTGTCTGCCTGTCTGTCCATCTGTCTGTCTGTCTGTCTGCCTGCTCTAGGTGAGTGGCACAGTCTGTCTGTCTGTCTGTCTGTCTGTCTGCCTGCTCTAGGTGAGTGGCACAGTCTGTCCATCTGTCTGTCCATCTGTCTGTCCATCTGTCTGTATGTCTGCTCTAGGTGAGTGGCTCAGTCTGTCCATCTGTCTGTCTGTCTGTCTGCTCTAGGTGAGTGGCTCAGTCTGTCCATCTGTCTGCCTGTCTGTCCATCTGTCTGTCTGTCTGTCTGCCTGCTCTAGGTGAGTGGCTCAGTCTGTCCATCTGTCTGTCCATCTATCTGTCTGTATGTCTGCTCTAGGTGAGTGGCTCAGTCTGTCCATCTGTCTGTCTGTCTGCTCTAGGTGAGTGGCTCAGTCTGTCCATCTGTCTGCCTGTCTGTCCACCTGTCTGTCTGTCTGTCTGCCTGCTCTAGGTGAGTGGCTCAGTCTGTCCATCTGTCTGCCTGTCTGTCCATCTGTCTGTCTGTCTGTTCTAGGTGAGTGGCTCAGTCTGTCCATCTGTCTGTCTGTCTGTCTAATCTGTCTGTCTGTCTGTCTGTCTTCTCTAGGTGAGTGGCTCAGTCTGTCCATCTGTCTGTCTGTCTGTCTAATCTGTCTGTCTGTCTGTCTTCTCTAGGTGAGTGGCTGTACTGCTAGCTGGGAACATTTCTATTTTCAGCCATAGCTGTACTGCTAGCTGGGAACCTTTCTGTCCACAACCTTCAGCCAGGCAGCCAACAGAGAGAAGTCAGCAGAGAGAGGCTGCTAGAAGTGGCCGAGGAGCTGTGTCTGGTCATCCACAATGAATATATTTTTGTGCCTGTAAGTTTTTCTTTGTAGGCTGTCCACATTTTCTTAATCCTGGTCTGTCTGTCTAAATGTTGTCATCTGTGACTGTCTGTCTAAATGTTGTCATCTGTGACTGTCTAAATGTTGTCATCTGTGACTGTCTGTCTAAATGTTGTCATCTGTGACTGTCTGTCTAAATGTTGTCATCTGTGACTGTCTAAATGTTGTCATCCGTGACTGTCTGTCTAAATGTTGTCATCTGTGACTGTCTGTCTAAATGTTGTCATCTGTGACTGTCTGTCTAAATGTTGTCATCTGTGACTGTCTGTCTAAATGTTGTCATCCGTGACTGTCTGTCTAAATGTTGTCATCTGTGACTGTCTGTCTAAATGTTGTCATCTGTGACTGTCTGTCTAAATGTTGTCATCTGTGACTGTCTGTCTAAATGTTGTCATCCGTGACTGTCTGTCTAAATGTTGTCATCTGTGACTGTCTGTCTAAATGATGTCATCTGTGACTGTCTGTCTAAATGTTGTCATCTGTGACTGTCTGTCTAAATGTTGTCATCTGTGACTGTCTGTCTAAATGTTGTCGTCTGTGTCAGTCAAAATGTTCTCATCTGTGATGTCTGTCAAAATGTTGTCATCTGTGATGTCTGTCTAAATGTTGTCATCTGTGACTGTCTAAATGTTGTCATCTGTGACTGTCTGTCTAAATGTTGTCATCTGTGACTGTCTGTCTAAATGTTGTCATCTGTGACTGTCTGTCTAAATGTTGTCATCTGTGACTGTCTAAATGTTGTCATCTGTGACTGTCTGTCTAAATGTTGTCATCTGTGACTGTCTAAATGTTGTCATCTGTGACTGTCTGTCTAAATGTTGTCATCTGTGACTGTCTGTCTAAATGTTGTCATCTGTGACTGTCTAAATGTTGTCATCCGTGACTGTCTGTCTAAATGTTGTCATCTGTGACTGTCTGTCTAAATGTTGTCATCTGTGACTGTCTGTCTAAATGTTGTCATCTGTGACTGTCTGTCTAAATGTTGTCATCCGTGACTGTCTGTCTAAATGTTGTCATCTGTGACTGTCTGTCTAAATGTTGTCATCTGTGACTGTCTGTCTAAATGTTGTCATCTGTGACTGTCTGTCTAAATGTTGTCATCCGTGACTGTCTGTCTAAATGTTGTCATCTGTGACTGTCTGTCTAAATGATGTCATCTGTGACTGTCTGTCTAAATGTTGTCATCTGTGACTGTCTGTCTAAATGTTGTCATCTGTGACTGTCTGTCTAAATGTTGTCATCTGTGTCAGTCAAAATGTTCTCATCTGTGATGTCTGTCTAAATGTTGTCATCTGTGTCAGTCAAAATGTTCTCATCTGTGATGTCTGTCTAAATGTTGTCATCTGTGTCAGTCAAAATGTTCTCATCTGTGATGTCTGTCTAAATGTTGTCATCTGTGTCAGTCAAAATGTTCTCATCTGTGATGTCTGTCTAAATGTTGTCATCTGTGTCAGTCAAAATGTTCTCATCTGTGATGTCTGTCAAAATGTTGTCATCTGTGTCAGTCAAAATGTTGTCATCTGTGATGTCTGTCTAAATGTTGTCATCTGTGTCAGTCAAAATGTTGTCATCTGTGATGTCTGTCTAAATGTTGTCATCTGTGTCAGTCAAAATGTTGTCATCTGTGATGTCTGTCTAAATGTTGTCATCTGTGTCAGTCAAAATGTTCTCATCTGTGATGTCTGTCAAAATGTTGTCATCTGTGAATGTCTGTCAAAATGTTGTCATCTGTGTCAGTCAAAATGTTGTCATCTGTGATGTCTGTCTAAATGTTGTCATCTGTGAATGTCTGTCAAAATGTTGTCATCTGTGTCAGTCAGTCAAAATGTTGTCATCTATGTCAGTCAGTCAAAATGTTGTCATCTGTGACTGTCTGTCTAAATGTTGTCATCTGTGACTGTCTGTCAAAATGTTGTCATCTGTGACTGTCTGTCTAAATGTTGTCATCTGTGACTGTCTGTCAAAATGTTGTCATCTGTGACTGTCTGTCTAAATGTTGTCATCTGTGACTGTCTGTCAAAATGTTGTCATCTGTGACTGTCTGTCTAAATGTTGTCATCTGTGACTGTCTGTCAAAATGTTGTCATCTGTGACTGTCAGTCAAAATGTTGTCATTTGTGTCAGTAAGTCAAAATGTTGTCATCTGTGACTGTCTGTCTAAATGTTGTCATCTGTGACTGTCTGTCAAAAAGTTGTCATTTGTGTCAGTAAGTCAAAATGTCTGTCCTTTCAGCCTTGCCAGACTGTCAACGCTGCGCTGCATGACATGGTGGAAGCTTTTATTTCCAAGGAGATTTTATCAACAGAAACTGACAGCAATGTGAGGTTTTTTTAATGTCATACTAGCTGCGGCTAGCTAGTCCAAGTTGTCTGTGTCTAGCTAGACCAAGTTGTCTGTGTCTAGCTAGTCCAAGTTGTCTGTGTCTAGCTAGACCAAGTTGTCTGTGTCTAGCTAGACCAAGTTGTCTGTGTCTAGCTAGTCCAGGTTGTCTGTGTCTAGCTAGTCCAAGTTGTCTGTGTCTAGCTAGTCCAAGTTGTCTGTGTCTAGCTAGTCCAGGTTGTCTGTGTCTAGCTAGTCCAAGTTGTCTGTGTCTAGCTAGTCCAGGTTGTCTGTGGCTAGTTAGTCCATATTGTCTGCGGCTAGCTAGTCCAAGTTGTCTGTGTCTAGCTAGTCCAAGTTGTCTGTGGCTAGCTAGTCCAAGTTGTCTGTGTCTAGCTAGTCGGCTAGCTAGTCCAAGTTGTCTGCGGCTAGCTAGTCCATATTGTCTGCGGCTAGCTAGTCCAAGTTGTCTGTGTCTAGCTAGTCCAAGTTGTCTGTGTCTAGCTAGTCCAAGTTGTCTGTGGCTAGCTAGTCCAAGTTGTCTGTGGCTAGCTAGTCCAAGTTGTCTGTGTCTAGCTAGTCGGCTAGCTAGTCCAAGTTGTCTGTGGCTAGCTAGTCCAAGTTGTCTGTGGCTAGCTAGTCCAAGTTGTCTGTGTCTAGCTAGTCGGCTAGCTAGTCTAAGTTAGCTTAGAATGACAGTCTTGTGTTGTCTGTCACTTAGAATGACAGTCTGCTGTTTGCTGGTAAAGACAGACGCTGGTCTGACAGGCTGGCTCTGTGTATGGATGTGGATGACGAGGAGGTCAGTGAGTCATTCACTCACCAGCAGACTCTTCAGGTGAGTCATGGGGAGTCATTAGAGAGAAACATTGAGTCATATGTATTTATTTATTTTTATATTTATGCATATGTATTTATTTATATATTTTTTCTTTATATTTCTTTATATATTTATTTATATACGAGAAAAATGGCCCGTTGAGGAAGGATACACCGGGCGCTAGGTTGATAGTGCTGTCTCTTTTCTCTAAACTAAAACCAACCCACCCCCCACACCCCCCACACACACCACCCCCCACCCCCACCCCACCCACCACCCCCCCCACCCCCAAAAAAAACATGTCTACCGTCCCATTCAACGAAATATAATTATATACTTTTTCCAGTGTCCGCCCCCTCCCAGAAAATTCTACCCCCGCCCCAGAAAATTTCAAGTACCCCCACCCCTCTCTGGGGAGGAAAAAGTCTGAAAGAAACACTGAAACCAACCCACCCCCCCACACACCACCCCCCACCCCACTCCCCACCCCCCTCCCCACCCCCACACACCACCCCCCCCACACCCCCCCCCCACCCCTCCACACACCACCCACCCCTCCACCCCCCACCCCCCTCCCCACCCCACCCCCACACACCCCCCCCCCCCCCCCACACACCCCCCCCACCCCTCCACCCCCCCCCCCGCCCCAAAAAAAAACATGTCTACCGTCCCATTGCAAGAAAACCACTTTTTAGATTAGACACATTAATTAGGCGGTAATTTTATTATAGAGTATCGATGAGGAAATTTCTTTTGAGTTGGGGAGGGGGGGGGGGGCTCAGACGTTCTTACGCGGGGGGTGGGGCTTCGCCCCTACCCGAAGAATTGTATGCAAGAAACTCTTCACGCAAACCATTTAGATTAGACAACATTTCCTTTTTTTCAATGTTTACGCGAGAATCAATGACGTCATTACATTACTGTGTGCACTCTCTGGTTTGAGATTATGTTCTACTCTACGCTAAATGTGTCGACGTCATATTTCGTTTTTCGAATTACTGTGCATGTTTTTAAATTGCTTGTGTTTTCTCTAGAGCGTTCTTGTCAGACAGAGCGTTCTTGTCAGATACACAGACAGCGAAACTATTATTATAGATTCATTTATATATTTATTTATATATTTATATATATATATATATATATATATATATATATATATATATATATATATATATAAATATTCAGAGGTACTCCTTGATTCAACTCTGACCCCTCAGGTGAATGTAGACAGAGCAGATGTGAGGGAGCGTCTCTTGTTCCTGGTGACAGTTCTAGGCCCTGCACTTGAGTCACACCTGGTGGTTGCCAAATACTCACTGACAGAGTTGCTCTCAGAGCAGCCAGGTAAGTACAGGTGTTTATAGGCCAGGTGTGGTACAGGTGTTTATAGGCAGTTGTGGTACAGGTGTTTACAGGCCAGGTGTTTACAGGCCAGGTGTGGTACAGGTGTTTATAGGCAGTTGTGGTACAGGTGTTTACAGGCCAGGTGTTTACAGGCCAGGTGTGGTACAGGTGTTTATAGGCAGTTGTGGTACAGGTGTTTACAGGCCAGGTGTTTACAGGCCAGGTGTGGTACAGGTGTTTATAGGCCAGGTGTGGTACAGGTGTTTATAGTACAGGTGTGGTACAGGTGTTTATAGCCAGGTAAGTACAGGTGTTTATAGCCAGGTAAGTACAGGTGTTTACAGGCCAGGTGTTTACAGGCCAGGTGTGGTACAGGTGTTTATAGTACAGGTGTGGTACAGGTGTTTATAGGCCAGGTGTGGTACAGGTGTTTACAGGCCAGGTGTGGTACAGGTGTTTATAGGCCAGGTGTGGTACAGGTGTTTACAGGCCAGGTGTGGTACAGGTGTTTATAGGCCAGGTGTGGTACAGGTGTTTACAGGCCAGGTGTGGTACAGGTGTTTACAGGCCAGGTGTGGTACAGGTGTTTACAGGCCAGGTGTGGTACAGGTGTTTATAGTACAGGTGTGGTACAGGTGTTTATAGCCAGGTGTGGTACAGGTGTTTATAGTATAGGTAAGTACAGGTGTTTACAGGCCAGGTGTGGTACAGGTGTTTATAGTACAGGTGTGGTACAGGTGTTTATAGGCCAGGTGTGGTTCAGATCTACTATAGCAGTTTTATTCTACAGCAACTAACACACAGTGTTGTATAGACAAATTAAAATTGCATCAACCATTCAAACCACTTCCATGACTTATCTTTAAATAGTCTAATCAAGCTCATTGAAATAGCTTTGTACTAAGCAAATTAAAAAGCATCATTAGAATAAGACATACTAAAGAACATTACAGCTATAAAAAGAAAAGTTTTCAAAATTATTAATATAAAGACAAGACTAAAACAAACATGGGAAACCATGAGACATTTCAAACCTCTGTGTTTAAATACTTTTGACCTTGCCACATGATGGATATACCTTGCAATAAAATTGGGTCAATTACTAAATTTGGAAATGGTTTAAAAAATGGTAGTGAGATTTATATATATGGTGTAAGCCATAAACATATTGATAGCGTTGCCATGGAGATAACTTGTTTACTGGTGGTTTGTTAACAGAAGAAGATTTCTTGATGAATGTTGGAGAAAGTGCCAGACAGAGGGTTGATGAAGGATTAGCACATTACTGTAAGTACTAGCGTTAGCACATTACTGTAAGTATTAGCATTAGCACATTACTGTAAGTACTAGCATTAGCACATTACTGTAAGTACTAGCATTAGCACATTACTGTAAGTACTAGCATTAGCACATTACTGTAAGTACTAGCATTAGCACATTACTGTAAGTACTAGCATTAGCACATTACTGTAAGTACTAGCATTAGCACATTACTGTAAGTACTAGCATTAGCACATTACTGTAAGTACTAGCATTAGCACATTACTGTAAGTACTAGCGTTAGCACATTACTGTAAGTACTAGCACATGACTGTAAGTACTATCATTAGCACATTACTGTAAGTACTAGCGTTAGCACATTACTGTAAGTATTAGCGTTAACACATTACTGTAAGTACTAGCACATGACTGTAAGTACTATCATTAGCACATTACTGTAAGTATTAGCACATTACTGTAAGTATAAGCATTAGCACATGACTGTAAGTACTTTTTATCTGCCTAATGCCCGCGTGACTGACTAGGTACAAAGTGACCCCATGTACCTACTAGGTACAAAGTGACCCCATGTACCTACTAGATACAAAGTGACCCCATGTACCTACTAGATACAAAGTGACCCCATGTACCTACTAGATACAAAGTGACCCCATGTACCTACTAGATACAAAGTGACCCCATGTACCTACTAGATACAAAGTGACCCCATGTACCTACTAGATACAAAGTGAGCCCATGTACCTACTAGATACAAAGTGACCTCATGTACCTACTAGATACAAAGTGACCCCATGTACCTACTAGATACAAAGTGACCCCATGTACCTACTAGATACAAAGTGACCCCATGTACCTACTAGATACAAAGTGACCCCATGTACCTACTAGATACAAAGTGACCCCATGTACCTACTAGATACAAAGTGACCCCATGTACCTACTAGATACAAAGTGACCCCATGTACCTACTAGATACAAAGTGACCCCATGTACCTACTAGATACAAAGTGACCCCATGTACCTACTAGATACAAAGTGACCCCATGTACCTACTAGATACAAAGTGACCCCATGTACCTACTAGATACAAAGTGACCCCATGTACCTACTAGGTACAAAGTGACCCCATGTACCTACTAGATACAAAGTGACCCCATGTACCTACTAGACACAAAGTGACCCCATGTACCTACTAGGTACAAAGTGACCCCATGTACCTACTACTAGATACAAAGTGACCCCATGTACCTACTAGGTACAAAGTGACCCCATGTACCTACTAGATACAAAGTGACCCCATGTACCTACTAGATACAAAGTGAGCCCATGTACCTACTAGATACAAAGTGACCCCATGTACCTACTAGATACAAAGTGACCCCATGTACCTACTAGGTACAAAGTGACCCCATGTACCTACTAGATACAAAGTGACCCCATGTACCTACTAGATACAAAGTGACCCCATGTACCTACTAGATACAAAGTGACCCCATGTACCTACTAGATACAAAGTGACCCCATGTACCTACTAGATACAAAGTGACCCCATGTACCTACTAGGTACAAAGTGACCCCATGTACCTACTAGATACAAAGTGACCCCATGTACCTACTAGGTACAAAGTGACCCCATGTACCTACTAGATACAAAGTGACCCCATGTACCTACTAGGTACAAAGTGACCCCATGTACCTACTAGATACAAAGTGACCCCATGTACCTACTAGGTACAAAGTGACCCCATGTACCTACTAGATACAAAGTGACCCCATGTACCTACTAGGTACAAAGTGACCCCATGTACTGCCTGTTCCAGCTGAAAGCTCCGCCATGATGAACTTGAAGTCTGCTGTCAAATCATTTCAAGACCTGGAGATCCTGTACAGCTACAGGAAGGCCAACATCAACATGATTGGCCTGAGTGAGCAGTTTGATGCCAGGACAACGCTCGATCATTACCTCACATTACTGCAGTCAGCTCTCAGCTAAAGTAACATTACCTCACACTACTGCAGTCAGCTCTCAGCTAAAGTAACATTACCTCACATTACTGCAGTCAGCTCTCAGCTAAAGTAACATTACCTCACACTACTGCAGTCAGCACTCAGCTAAAGTAACATTACCTCACACTACTGCAGTCAGCTCTCAGCTAAAGTAACATTACCTCACACTACTGCAGTCAGCTCTCAGCTAAAGTAACATTACCCCACCCTACTGCAGTACGCTAAAGTAACATTACCTCACACTACTGCAGTCAGCTAAAGTAACATTACCTTACACTACTGCAGTCAGCTCTCAGCTAAAGTAACATTACCTCACACTACTGCAGTCAGCTCTCAGCTAAAGTAACATGACCTCACACTACTGCAGTCAGCTAAAGTAACATTACCTCACACTACTGCAGTCAGCTCTCAGCTAAAGTAACATTACCTCACACTACTGCAGTCAGCTCTCAGCTAAAGTAACATTACCTCACACTACTGCAGTCAGCTCTCAGCTAAAGTAACATTACCTCACACTACTGCAGTCAGCTAAAGTAACATTACCTCACACTACTGCAGTCAGCTAAAGTAACATGACCTCAGCTGATACAGATGAGACTGAAGGCACTGACTGTCCCAGCACTGGCCAGTACACACTTGCTGTACACACTGGCCAGTACACACTTGCTGTACACACTGGCCAGTACACACTGGCCAGTACACACTGGCCAGTACACACTGGCCAGTACACACTTGCTATACACACTGGCCAGTACACACTTGCTGTACACACTGGCCAGTACAACTTGCTGTACACACTGGCCAGTACAACTTGCTGTACACACTGGCCAGTACACACTTGCTGTACACACTGGCCAGTACACACTTACTGTACACACTCCTCTTGTTATTTATTGCTGGCATTGGTGTAAGGCCTGTCTCTGTAGGTGTGTGGTTGCTGTAGGTGTGTGGTTGTTGTAGGTGTGTGGTTGTTGTAGTTGTGTGGTTGCTGTAGGTGTGTGGTTGTTGTAGGTGTGTGGTTGCTGTAGGTGTGTGGTTGCTGTAGGTGTGGTTGTTGTAGGTGTGTGGTTGCTGTAGGTGTGGTTGTTGTAGGTGTGTGGTTGCTGTAGGTGTGTGGTTGCTGTAGGTGTGTGGTTGTAGGTGTGGTTGTTGTAGGTGTGTGGTTGTTGTAGGTGTGTGGTTGTTGTAGGTGTGTGGTTGTTGTAGGTGTGTGGTTGTTGTAGGTGTGTGGTTGTAGGTGTGGTTGTTGTAGGTGTGTGGTTGTTGTAGGTGTGTGGTTGTTGTAGGTGTGTGGTTGTTGTAGGTGTGTGGTTGTTGTAGGTGTGTGGTTGCTGTAGGTGTGTGGTTGCTGTAGGTGTGTGGTTGTTGTAGGTGTGGTTGTTATAGTTGTGTGGTTGTTGTAGGTATGTGGTTGTTGTAGGTGTGTGGTTGTTGTAGGTGTGTGGTTGTTGTAGGTGTGTGGTTGTTGTAGGTGTGTGGTTGCTGTAGGTGTGTGGTTGTAGGTGTGGTTGTTGTAGGTGTGTGGTTGTTGTAGGTGTGTGGTTGTTGTAGGTGTGTGGTTGTTGTAGGTGTGTGGTTGTTGTAGGTGTGTGGTTGTTGTAGGTGTGTGGTTGTTGTAGGTGTGTGGTTGCTGTAGGTGTGTGGTTGCTGTAGGTGTGTGGTTGTTGTAGGTGTGGTTGTTATAGTTGTGTGGTTGGTGTAGGTGTGTGGTTGTTGTAGGTGTGTGGTTGTTGTAGGTGTGTGGTTGTTGTAGGTGTGTGGTTGCTGTAGGTGTGGTTGTTGTAGGTGTGTGGTTGTTGTAGGTGTGTGGTTGTTGTAGGTGTGTGGTTGTTGTAGGTGTGTGGTTGTTGTAGGTGTGTGGTTGCTGTAGGTGTGTGGTTGTTGTAGGTGTGTGGTTGTTGTAGGTGTGTGGTTGTTGTAGGTGTGTGGTTGTAGGTGTGTGGTTGTAGGTGTGTGGTTGTTGTAGTTGATCTAGTTGTGTGGTCGATGTAGTTGCATGCCATAGTGCTGAGGTTGGTATGTGGTTGCTGTAGGTGTGGTTGTTGTAGGTGTGTGGTTGTTATAGGTGTGGTTGTTATAGTTGTGTGGTTGCTGTAGGTGTGTGGTTGTAGGTGTGTGGTTGCTGTAGGTGTGTGGTTGTTGTAGGTGTGTGGTTGTTGTAGGTGTGTGGTTGTTGTAGGTGTGTGGTTGTTGTAGGTGTGTGGTTGCTGTAGGTGTGTGGTTGTTGTAGGTGTGTGGTTGCTGTAGGTGTGGTTGTTGTAGGTGTGTGGTTGTTGTAGGTATGTGGTTGTTGTAGGTGTGTGGTTGTTGTAGGTGTGTGGTTGTTGTAGGTGTGTGGTTGTAGGTGTGTGGTTGTAGGTGTGTGGTTGTTGTAGGTGTGGTTGTTGTAGGTGTGTGGTTGTTGTAGGTGTGTGGTTGTTGTAGGTGTGGTTGCTGTAGGTGTGGTTGTTGTAGGTGTGTGGTTGTTGTAGGTGTGTGGTTGTTGTAGGTGTGTGGTTGTTGTAGGTGTGGTTGTTGTAGGTGTGTGGTTGTAGGTGTGTGGTTGTTGTAGGTGTGTGGTTGTTGTAGGTGTGTGGTTGTTGTAGGTGTGGTTGCTGTAGGTGTGTGGTTGCTGTAGGTGTGTGGTTGTTGTAGGTGTGTGGTTGTTGTAGGTGTGGTTGCTGTAGGTGTGTGGTTGCTGTAGGTGTGTGGTTGCTGTAGGTGTGTGGTTGTTGTAGGTGTGGTTGCTGTAGGTGTGTGGTTGCTGTAGGTGTGTGGTTGTTGTAGGTGTGTGGTTGCTGTAGGTGTGTGGTTGCTGTAGGTGTGTGGTTGTTGTAGGTGTGGTTGTTATAGTTGTGTGGTTGGTGTAGGTGTGTGGTTGTTGTAGGTGTGTGGTTGTTGTAGGTGTGTGGTTGTTGTAGGTGTGTGGTTGTTGTAGGTGTGTGGTTGCTGTAGGTGTGTGGTTGTAGGTGTGGTTGTTGTAGGTGTGTGGTTGCTGTAGGTGTGTGGTTGTTGTAGGTGTGTGGTTGCTGTAGGTGTGTGGTTGTTGTAGTTGATCTAGTTGTGTGGTCGATGTAGTTGTATGCTGTAGTGCTGATGTTGGTATGTGGTTGTTGTAGGTGTGTGGTTGTTGTAGTTGATCTAGTTGTGTGGTCGATGTAGTTGTATGCTGTAGTGCTGATGTTGGTATGTGGTTGTTGTAGGTGTGTGGTTGTTGTAGGTGTGTGGTTGTTGTAGGTGTGTGGTTGTTGTAGGTGTGTGGTTGCTGTAGGTGTGTGGTTGTAGGTGTGGTTGTTGTAGGTGTGTGGTTGTTGTAGGTGTGTGGTTGTTGTAGGTGTGGTTGCTGTAGGTGTGTGGTTGCTGTAGGTGTGTGGTTGTTGTAGGTGTGTGGTTGCTGTAGGTGTGTGGTTGTTGTAGGTGTGTGGTTGCTGTAGGTGTGTGGTTGCTGTAGGTGTGTGGTTGTTGTAGTTGATCTAGTTGTGTGGTCGATGTAGTTGTATGCCATAGTGCTGATGTTGGTATGTGGTTGCTGTAGGTGTGTGGTTGTTGTAGGTGTGTGGTTGTTGTAGGTGTGTGGTTGTTGTTGGTGTGGTTGTTGTTGGTGTGTGGTTGTTGTAGGTGTGTGGTTGCTGTAGGTGTGTGGTTGCTGTAGGTGTGTGGTTGCTGTAGGTGTGTGGTTGTTGTAGTTGATCTAGTAGTGTGGTCGATGTAGTTGTATGCTGTAGTGCTGATGTTGGTATGTGGTTGTTGTAGGTGTGTGGTTGTTGTAGTTGATCTAGTTGTGTGGTCGATGTAGTTGTATGCTGTAGTGCTGATGTTGGTATGTGGTTGTTGTAGGTGTGTGGTTGTTGTAGTTGATCTAGTTGTGTGGTCGATGTAGTTGTATGCTATAGTGCTGAAGTTGGTATGTGGTTGCTATAGGTGTGTGGTTGTTGTAGTTGATCTAGTTGTGTGGTCGATGTAGTTGTATGCCATAGTGCTGATGTTGGTATGTGGTTGCTGTAGGTGTGTGGTTGTTGTAGGTGTGTGGTTGTTGTAGGTGTGTGGTTGTTGTAGGTGTGGTTGCTGTAGGTGTGGTTGTTGTAGGTGTGTGGTTGTTGTAGGTGTGTGGTTGCTGTAGGTGTGTGGTTGGTGTAGGTGTGTGGTTGTTGTAGGTGTGTGGTTGTTGTAGGTGTGGTTGCTGTAGGTGTGTGGTTGGTGTAGGTGTGTGGTTGTTGTAGGTGTGTGGTTGCTGTAGGTGTGTGGTTGTTGTAGGTGTGTGGTTGTATGTGTGTGGTTGTTGTAGGTGTGTGGTTGCTGTAGGTGTGTGGTTGCTGTAGGTGTGTGGTTGTTGTAGGTGTGGTTGTTATAGTTGTGTGGTTGGTGTAGGTGTGTGGTTGTTGTAGTTGATCTAGTTGTGTGGTCGATGTAGTTGTATGCTGTAGTGCTGATGTTGGTATGTGGTTGTTGTAGGTGTGTGGTTGTTGTAGTTGATCTAGTTGTGTGGTCGATGTAGTTGTATGCTGTAGTGCTGAAGTTGGTATGTGGTTGCTGTAGGTGTGTGGTTGTTGTAGTTGATCTAGTTGTGTGGTCGATGTAGTTGTATGCCATAGTGCTGATGTTGGTATGTGGTTGCTGTAGGTGTGTGGTTGTTGTAGGTGTGTGGTTGTTGTAGTTGATCTAGTTGTGTGGTCGATGTAGTTGCATGCCATAGTGCTGATGTTGGTATGTGGTTGTTGTAGGTGTGTGGTTGTTGTAGTTGATCTAGTTGTGTGGTCGATGTAGTTGTATGCTGTAGTGCTGAAGTTGGTATGTGGTTGCTGTAGGTGTGTGGTTGTTGTAGTTGATCTAGTTGTGTGGTCGATGTAGTTGTATGCCATAGTGCTGATGTTGGTATGTGGTTGCTGTAGGTGTGTGGTTGTTGTAGGTGTGTGGTTGTTGTAGTTGATCTAGTTGTGTGGTCGATGTAGTTGCATGCCATAGTGCTGATGTTGGTATGTGGTTGTTGTAGGTGTGTGGTTGTTGTAGTTGATCTAGTTGTGTGGTCGATGTAGTTGTATGCTGTAGTGCTGAAGTTGGTATGTGGTTGCTGTAGGTGTGTGGTTGTTGTAGTTGATCTAGTTGTGTGGTCGATGTAGTTGTATGCCATAGTGCTGATGTTGGTATGTGGTTGCTGTAGGTGTGTGGTTGTTGTAGTTGTGTGGTTGCTGTAGGTGTGTGGTTGCTGTAGGTGTGTGGTTGTTGTAGGTGTGTGGTTGCTGTAGGTGTGTGGTTGTTGTAGGTGTGTGGTTGTTGTAGGTGTGGTTGTTGTAGTTGTGTGGTTGTTGTAGGTGTGGTTGTTGTAGTTGTGTGGTTGCTGTAGGTGTGTGGTTGCTGTAGGTGTGTGGTTGCTGTAGGTGTGGTTGTTGTAGGTGTGTGGTTGCTGTAGGTGTGTGGTTGTTGTAGGTGTGTGGTTGTTGTAGGTGTGGTTGTTGTAGTTGTGTGGTTGTTGTAGGTGTGGTTGTTGTAGTTGTGTGGTTGCTGTAGGTGTGTGGTTGCTGTAGGTGTGTGGTTGCTGTAGGTGTGGTTGTTGTAGTTGTGTGGTTGTTGTAGGTGTGGTTGTTGTAGTTGTGTGGTTGCTGTAGGTGTGTGGTTGCTGTAGGTGTGTGGTTGTTGTAGGTGTGTGGTTGTTGTAGGTGTGTGGTTGTTGTAGGTGTGTGGTTGCTGTAGGTGTGTGGTTGTTGTAGGTGTGTGGTTGCTGTAGGTGTGGTTGTTGTAGGTGTGTGGTTGTTGTAGGTGTGTGGTTGTTGTAGGTGTGTGGTTGTTGTAGGTGTGTGGTTGCTGTAGGTGTGTGGTTGTTGTAGTTGATCTAGTTGTGTGGTCGATGTAGTTGCATGCCATAGTGCTGATGTTGGTATGTGGTTGCTGTAGGTGTGTGGTTGTTGTAGGTGTGTGGTTGTTGTAGGTGTGTGGTAGGTTGCTGTAGGTATGTGGTTGTTGTAGTTGATCTAGTTGTGTGGTCGATGTAGTTGCATGCCATAGTGCTGAGGTTGGTATGTGGTTGCTGTAGGTGTGGTAGAAAATTTAGCATCCTGATACAACTGCTACAGCGTGACTCGTGAGTCGAGGCTCCTGGTACTGGAATTGTCTGAAAATTTTTTCAGAACAAATTTTTACTCAAGTCTGTTGTATACATCCATAAGACAAGTAGCAGTGTCCATATTCTCCACTCACATTTTTTATTTGAGAAAGTGAAACATTTTCAACTGGTTTTGTTTTTATCATTTTGAGTATTGTAATTTTTGTATCTAACTAGTGGCAAGTATGTCAAGTTTTGTATCTAACTAGTGGCAAGTATGTCAAGTTTTGTATCTAACTAGTGGCAAGTATGTCAAGTTTTGTATCTAACTAGTGGCAAGTTTGTCAAGTTTTGTATCTAACTAGAAGCAAGTATGTCAAGTTGAATGTGATGTGTCCTGAGTATGTCCACAGTTGATGCGAAAAAATCTGTAGTGTACATTTTTGTATTTAAGATGTAGAGCTTTCAATAAAAGTGATTCAAACTTGGGACTTGTTGCTTGACTTCTTTTCTTATGTTGACGGGGTCTTCAGAAAAGTTGACTTCTCTCCTTATGTTGACGGGGTCGTCAGAAAAGTTGACTTCTCTCCTTATGTTGACGGGGTCGTCAGAAAAGTTGACTTTTCTCCTTATGTTGACGGGGTCTTCAGAAAAGTTGACTTCTCTCCTTATGTTGACGGGGTCGTCAGAAAAGTTGACTTCTCTCCTTATGTTGACGGGGTCGTCAGAAAAGTTGACTTCTCTCCTTATGTTGACGGGGTCGTCAGAAAAGTTGACTTCTCTCCTTATGTTGACGGGGTCTTCAGAAAAGTTGACTTCTCTCCTTATGTTGATGGGGTCGTCAGAAAAGTTGACTTTTTTCCTAATGTTGATGGGGTCTTCCGAAAAGTTGACTTCTATCCTTATGTTGACGGGGTTGTCAGAAAAGTTGACTTCTCTCCTTATGTTGACGGGGTCTTCAGAAAAGTTGACTTCTCTCCTTATGTTGACGGCGTTGTCAGAAAAGTTGACTTCTCTCCTTATGTTGACGGGGTTGTCCGAAAAGTTGACTTCTTTCCTTATGTTGATGGGGTCGTCAGAAAAGTTGACTTCTTTCCTTATGTTGACGGGGTCAGTCAGAAAAGTTGACTTCTTTCCTTATGTTGACAGGGTCAGTCAGAAAAGTTGACTTCTTTCCTTATGTTGACTGGGTCTTCAGAAAAGTTGACTTCTTTCCTTATGTTGACGGGGTCTTCAGAAAAGTTGACTTCTTTCCTTATGTTGACTGGGTCTTCAGAAAAGTTGACTTCTTTCCTTATGTTGACTGGGTCTTCAGAAAAGTTGACTTCTTTCCTTATGTTGACTGGGTCTTCAGAAAAGTTGACTTCTTTCCTTATGTTGACTGGGTCTTCAGAAAAGTTGACTTCTTTCCTAATGTTGACGGGGTTGTCAGAAAAGTTGACTTCTTTCCTTATGTTGACGGGGTCAGTCAGAAATGCAGACGGTGATTAAGTTGCTCTCATGTATTTAGCCCCAGCCATAAAGTTGAGATTTTCTCTTGTTAAGCTCTTGGTAAATAATAAGCTGTTGTCTTTTTTTAAAGCTACTATTTTACTTTACGTTCTCATTAAGGCTCCTCTTTTATAATTAAACATAAATATAACCTATGCGCATGTACAATAAAACATTTAAATCTTAAACCTGCATTGATTTAGTTTTACTTTACCTGCAAGATTTATATATAATACACACATATTTATAAACATTGTTGTAATGGAAAATGTCTTAACTGAAGAACAAGCGTAAATTTAAATATAACAAAGTCGACCCAGTACTTTTCGGAGTTCTACAACCATGAGTCTGCAGGTGACATTAGGATACTGAATGTCCCTAATGCCACAGGTGTTCATGTTTGTCTTGTGTTCATGTCCATGTTTGTCTTGTGTTCATGTTTGTATTGTGTTCATGTAAAAATAAAATAAAAACTTAAGCCTAAAATGAATTCAGAAATTTTTATTTTTATAATCACTGTTATAAAAGTTACAATTCCAGAGAACTGGAAAATAATTTGTTTCTATTTATTTTCATCAAGCCTAATAAGTTATAACCGGATGTTTCACTTTCGTAAAACAAATATTGATTGGCTGTTCAGGAACTCCGTGATCGATAAATATTTGTTTACAAAACTTTGCAGATAAAGTTTTTAAATAACAATGCAAATTTAAACCCCATGACCTAGTTTTCCTTTTTTTTTTCCGCTTACATACAATGTGTAGGCCTACAATAAAATTTATGCCAGCTTAAGGAAGTGTTCTCTTACTTTGGCAAGTTAATCCATATTGCGCATATTTGTCCGACCACTTTCAATTTTAGCTCGACATGTTATGACGAGCTGAATACCTATGCTTCGCCAAGGTGAATCTTTTTTTTTTAGATGTACCAACTTGGCAACAGAACAAAACTAAACGCAAAGGGAAAACAAACGCAAACACAAATGAAAACAAAAACACAATGCAAACACAAACGCTTTATCAAATGGCTTTATGAAACAAACGGCCGAGTATCAAAATGCTTCCAGAAATGTCCACGCCATTTGCCCTCATCACCCAACCCACGGTGTAATTAGAATCATCACTGAACAACAATCGCGTCCGCAGAGATAGCCTTTCCCACATTCTCTAATTTTACAATCCGTTTAAAGAACACCGAAAAAACAAAGCAAAAAAAAATAACAATAAAAAACCTTTTAATAACAAGCTTTTATGTAATAGTGCACTAACTAAAAAGTAGAAGGTGCGATTTTTCTCAATATTCAGTATATAAAAATTAAAAGTCGTATGCAGTTCGACACCGTTCATCCAAGTGCCATGAAAATTTGGGAAGTTGTTAAGAATATTAATGGGGAGGTTCCTGCGAAAAAATAAATTTCAAATTCGCAGGGGTGGCGCCCCCGGCAGGACGCGATTCGATGCTTTTCTATATACGGTATAAAAACATTAAAGTCGATTGCGGTTTAACAGCGTTCATCAGAAAATAAAATTTCGGGGTGGGGGGGGGGCGTTTTTATAAGTTTGCCTAGGGCGCCGGGACTTTGTATAGGTGGCGTAGAAAGTCTCCCCCCCCCCCACCCCGAACGAATTGGAATTTATATCGAAAACATATACTTTTACCAGTGTCCGCCCTCCCCGAAAATTTCAAGTGCCCCCCCCCCCCCCCCCCCGGGGAAAAAAGTCTGGAAGAAACACTGGCCCTCCCCCGAAAATATCAAGTGTCCCCCCTCCCCCCGGAGAAAAAAGTCTGGAAGAAACACTGGTCATAGGCCGATAGCTCTATCGCACTGACAAAATCCGATCGCAAATCATACGAGTCGGATGTGTGTCTTGACCTAATTAATCGGCAGTGGCGGAACTAGAAAAAAAGTGCCACCCCGCAAAAAAAATTTTTTGGGCCCCATATATATATATATATATATATATATATATATATATATATATATATATATATATATATAGACTAAATACGAAAATATGAACATAGAATACTCAATACGGGCAGTGGCGGATTAAGGGGGGTGCTGAGAGGGCTGCAGCCAGGGGCCCCCGATTTTTAGGGGCCCCCAAATTTCCTTATTAAATGATAGTAGATTTCCCTTTAAAGCTAAATTGTTTTTTTTTTTTAGATTTTTTTCACTATAAAAGCCAATGCTTTAATATTCGAGCACACACTTTAGTTAAAATAGCGGTCGAGTTCTGACACATGAGTCTATGATTGACGCCTTGTGAAAAATGCACACACTTGAAAGTAATTTAGTCAGATAGCGTCAGATTGTGTAGCAAGGTGGTAACAAACATAAAATTATATAAATGTTAGGCATAGGGTCTACATGCTGAATTCGGTCTCACTAGCAAGCATCCAGACAAGCAACATTATTGACCAGCCTTAACAATCAATGAAAAACTACCTGGCCGTTTTTGCTTACCCACTACACTACTAAGAAATGCATGAAAGATGCTTTACATTTTTGTCATTAGAAATGATGTTTTGGATATAATTTTTTTTAGTTACAGGATATCCAGATCTAGTTATTTGGATTAAAACTCCTTAGATTAATATCTTTGTTGCCCATCAGGACCTAGTGAGCATAGGGAATATTAGGTTCACATATTTAGTTGTTCTCAGCAAATGAGACACTCTGATCAGTTCTTGATTTATGCCTAGCTTCCTTTAGTAGTTTTAAAATTTTAGATTGATCTAGGTACCCATCTGTGTTTGGTGTTCTTGGATATGAACCTGGGTTTAGAGCTCAGGACTTTTGGGTCAGCAGTCGTGCGTTCTACGCCCTATTGTAAACTCAAAGCTTTTAATTTTAAAAAAAAATCAAAATATGCCACAAACAGTTAGGTGGCCTAATTAATTAGCTTGTAATTTCGTTGGCGTCAAGACAGATTTATAGCAAGAATATAAGAAATCATCAACTTATGGATCTAAAACTTTAGACAATTGTGGAAAAGTGCGGACGGCGTATAGGTGGAGGTGGGGAGGGCTATGTAGACATCACAATCATTGAATTATACTCTGTATTGTTTATAACAAAAACAAAACTGCATAAACAATGTAGGCCTAAAAACAAATACGGCAATACCCGTGTTATTTTAACCCTACTCAAAGGGCAGTTATGTCGCGGCAAAAAGGCCCTATAATAAGGTAACCGACATTTAGGCCTAAATTAGGCCTAGACAGAAACACGCCAGGGATGGCGTTCTTTAAAGGGCGACTGTGGAAATTCAACTTTCTTGTATGCCTTAAAATGGATGACACCTAAGAGGTTGGAGGTATAGTTTTTTTACGCTTATGCTGTGCTTACTAGTTTTATTTGGGCCTAGTTTAACCTCTGTATGTTATCAATAATTTCTTACATAGAGTGGTTTGAAATTCTCTTTTTTCTTTTCGCGTCTGCATGCAAACAAGTGCCAAAAGTCTTTATCGTCTGCTTTATAACGACATTATAATATTCTCATGGATATTTATATTTGTTCAATGTTAGTCTGCATTTCCAGCTTTCTCACGCCCAATATAAATTCGTGAATGACTGTTCAATAACTATCGTGACACGGATATACCGGCTGAGTTTGACTCCCATTAGCCAGGGAGGTCAATTCCAGCAAACTAGCAAATGGTGGACTGAATCAGTCTCACGAAGGTGTTGGTTTGAAACACTGCATGTTGGTCGCTTACTCATCCGTATGCTCTATCCAGGCTTTACTTCCCTCACCAACAGCCGCGGGATGTCGTCCTCAGTGTTTCTTCCAGATTTTTTTTTCTCCGGGGTGCACTTGGGGGGATGGGCGGACAACAATTTCCGGGGGTGGGGGTGGGGGGAGCGGACACTGTCAAAAGTATATATTTTCTATATAAATTCCATTTCGTTCGGGGGGCGGCAATGCCACCACCCCCCCCCCCCCCGAAGAGATGCCTGAAAGAAACTCTGAACATAATTGACTGCTTTTTAAATTAGCAGTTTTGTAAATATCGGTGTCAAATGTTCCTATAAGTTAAAACAATCCATGATTTTTTAAAAATAGTATATATATATATATATATATATATATATATACATATATATACATATATATACATATATATATATATACTATTTATATACAATTTATATATATATATATATATATATATATATATATATATATATATATATATATATATATATATATATATATATATATCAGGGGCCCCCAAAAATTTTAAGCCTGGGGCCCCGCCCAAGCTTAATCCGCCCCTGAATATGGGCTTGTTCGAAATTTGAAACATTTTAATTCTTGGTTTATATTTTTAATTAAAACTTGTCACAACAACAAATCATATGTGTGAGTGCTATTAGTCTGTTGTGAAAATCTGTTTCAATGTCAACAGTGCTTCTTACCTTACCAGTCGGTCAAAAGAATATGAAGCATGAAAGCTTTGAATGCAGTGTTTCTTCCAGACTTTTTTCTCCGGGGGGGGGGGGGGCACTTGAAATTTTCGGGGGGGGGGGGGCGGTAGACTTTCTTCGGGGGGGGGGGGGGGGGGGCGGACACTGTTAAAAGTATATATTTTCTATATAAAATATATTAATTTCATTTCGTTTGGGGGGGGGGGGGGCGGTAAAAAAATTTCGGGGGGGGGGGGGGGGGGGCTTAGCCAGGCTTAGCCCCCCCCCCCCCGAAGAGATGCCTGGAAGAAACTCTGTATGTGTAATGGTTTCTCGCCTTATGTTTATTTTTAAGTTTTTTTGTAGGCCTATTTATATTATTAGTTTTTAATACATTTCCTTTTTACACCATTTCATTCTTTATTTTGTATTTTAAAAAAATAGTAAGTAAGAGAAGTAATTGCTTTTTATTGTTTAGTGTAAAATCAAAAAGTTTCTGAATTAAGAGCACACATATTTGACTATTTTAAAAAAAAGGGAAATAAGTCATGGAAGTGGTTTGAACGTTTGCCTATCTTTCACACTACAACTCATGTAGCGATACAATTTTTTCCTGTACGAAACAGAGTGTGTTAGCAACTGTAGAACATCTTTACTGCAGTAGATCTTTTTTTTTTTTTTTACAAGAAATAATTTTTTTAACTATAAAAAATTGACTATGGTCGGCTGTGGGCCCCTAAACGGCCTGTCCCCCCCCCCCATTGCGGGGTCTGGCGGCAGTGTAGTTCCGCCCCTGTTAATCGGACTCCTACTACTGAGATTCGATCAAACCCAGATTAAAAGCAACCGCAATGGATGGAAGTCAGTATAATTCTAATGTAATATTTCCTTCCGAATCCAACAATAATTAATTTACGGTTGCTGACATGCGTATTCTATATTTCACCTGGAAACGAAACCGGAAACGAATGGAGGAAATCGTTGTTACCTAGCAACCAACAGATTGCTGGTAAATTGTGGACATCAAGAGAAAATCCAATCTTAAATTTGTGTTTACTTCTATAAAATGACCGAGGTAAAACATCTTTTGAATTTCAACTTGTATAAATCTCTGCCCTCGTATTTCGTTCGGATTTGTAGATGCACGAAAACTTTGTTTAGATTTTGAAAATAAATATAATCTAGCCGCTAGCCTAATAACTAATAACGTAATTTAAAAATTAATGATAATAAATAATATTAATAATATTAAGAACTTAAGAGGTTGTCGTTGTATTAAATTTAATACTTGATTTATCTAATATATAAAGCTCAATTCTGTATGTTTGTATGTAAAATGTTTGTCGTGGATTACAAAGGAATGTAAAAAAAAAAACAACAATAGGGATGGATTCAAGTGTTAGATTATTAAAGTGCTCATGGTCTAAATTTATGAGTTAAAAAATTACTATTGAAAGTCTTTAAAAACAATTTTCATTTTATATACTTAGAATAATAATTTTCAATTATGAACATTTCATAAAAAAATTTAAAAAGTGTATCAAGGTAGACCCACATTATTAGTAATATTGTAGTTGTAGACCCACATTATTAGTAATATTGTAGTTGTAGACCCACATTATTAATAATATTGTAGTTGTAGACCCACATTATTAGTAATATTGTAGTTGTAGACCCACATTATTAGTAATATTGTAGTTGTAGACCCACATTATTAGTAATATTGTAGTTGTAGACCCACATTATTAGTAATATTGTAGTTGTAGACCCACATTATTAGTAATATTACTGCTAATATTCCTTACTAGTAGAGTTATGGATGTTCATTAATGAATACATTGAATAGGCTATTCTCTAATGTTGCCTATATTCATACTTTCCTTGATAATGAAGAATAGCAGTGATCCTGAGGCTATTCTCTAATGTTGGCCATATTCATACTTTCCTTGATAATGAAGAATAGCAGTGATCCTGAGGCTATTCTCTAATGTTGCCCATATTCATACTTTCCTTGACAATGAAGAATAGCAGTGATCCTGAGGCTATTCTCTAATGTTGCCCATATTCATACTTTCCTTGATAATGAAGAATAGCAGTGATCGCTGTTTGTGCAATATTGTCCAGGTCTGCATGATTATGTGCAGCATTAGAGAATACCTTACTGATAAAGATCATCTTCAACTCTACTAGCAAGGGCCCTTTTCACTTTTTATATAATCCTTTTTTTTTTCAATACTGGTGTGTAGTGTTTGTACTCTGGTGTGTAGTGTTTGTATGCTGGTGTGTGTAGTGTTTGTACTCTGGTGTGTAGTGTTTCTATACTGGTGTGTGTAGTGTTTGTACTCTGGTGTGTAGTGTTTGTATGCTGGTGTGTGTAGTGTTTGTATACTGGTGTGTAGTGTTTGCAATGACCCACTAGCTATGTGTTTATCCATAAATGATGTCATACTTTTTGTGATCATTTTTAACCTCCCCTCTTCACATAAAGCCTACCCCCCCTCCCATAATTGTAGTTTTTTTTATTTTTAACAATGTCAAAAAACTCTACCCCCCCCCCCACACACACACACTAGGAGTCTCATGTCATTTATGAAAAAGAATTTTTTAATTTTTTATTTTCCAGGAAAAAAAGGACAAAGAGAAGGCACCGTTTGATGACAGTGCCTTTGATGCCTTGGAGAAGGACTTTCAAGAGGTTTGTTTTAGGGCATTAAGACCAGTTTTCTATATTGTTTGTAATACAGTAAACATGCTCAAAAAAACAAAATAAAAATCTGAAATGATTGTACCAGGTTTTGGCTGAACTGGCTGGAGACAGAAGCCTTGAAAAGTTTCGCTTGGAATATGAAAAACTTCACAAAGCCTTAAAAAAATCTCATGAAAGTGAGCGCAGACTTATGCAAAAATGTCGTGAGCTGAATGCAGAAATAGTTGCCAACTCAGCTAAAGTGGTCACTGCCCTCAAGTTGTCTCAAGATGACCAGGCTACTATTGCATCACTTAAGAAAGTAAGACATTCTCAACCCTCACATTCTTAGTCCTCACATTCTCAGCCCTCACATACATTTTAATTTCATCCTTATATTTTTAGATGTCAAGTTAGGAGAAAACTTTCAAGCCATTATTTTTTTTGTAAAAGGTTGTGAAACTTTATCCCACTGGTATGACCACAGTACTGCTTGATGCTGACAAATAAGAAAAAAAAATATTTCTTGAAAATTTTTAATGCAGCTCCTAATTTTTCAGTATCATTCAATAATTTTTTCAATTTGGTCATTCATTACATATTTTAAATAGTGGTAGCCTTTAGTTTAGTTAACTGTTTCTGACCACTTCAAAGGAGGTGGAAAAAGCCTGGAAAATGGTGGACGCTGCTCATGAAAAAGAGGCCAAGTCCAAAGAAACTGCACAGAGGTTGAAGACTGAGATAGAACAGCTGAGTAAACTGGTGGAGCAGGGGGCTGGACTCACTATGGGCCAGGAGCACAGGTCAGTCATGGGCAGTTCATTACAGGTCAGTCATGGGCAGTTCATTACAGGTCAGTCATGGGCAGTTCATTACAGGTCAGTCATGGGCAGTTCATTACAGGTCAGTCAGGGGCAGTTCATTACAGGTCAGTCATGGGCAGTTCATTACAGGTCAGTCATGGGCAGTTCATTACAGGTCAGTCATGGGCAGTTCATTACAGGTCAGTCATGGGCAGTTCATTACAGGTCAGTCATGGGCAGTTCATTACAGGTCAGTCATGGGCAAATCATTACAGGTGAGCTAGGGGCAGTTCATTACAGGTCAGTCCATTACAGGTCAGTTAGGGGCAGTTCATTACAGGTCAGTTAGGGGCAGTTGAACATTTCTGTATTACTACTGTATTAATGATGTAGTCAACACACCTATGGTGTATGTCCCCAGTGTCAATGACCTATGGTGTATGTCCCCAGTGTCAATGACCTTTGGTGTATGTCCCCAGTGTCAATGACCTTTGGTGTATGTCCCCAGTGTCAATGACCTTTGGTGTATGTCCCCAGTGTCAATGACCTTTGGTGTATGTCCCCAGTGTCAATGACCTTTGGTGTATGTCCCCAGTGTCAATGACCTATGGTGTATGTCCCCAGTGTCAATGACCTTTGGTGTATGTCCCCAGTGTCAATGAGCTGTTGAAGCTGAAAGAGGACCTGACCAAGGAGAGGGACGAGCAGCTCCAGGAGATCACCCGACTGAGAGAAAATCTGGCCGACGCCCACACGCGCCAACAAAAGCTGGAGACAGACAAGGCTGACGCTGAGGAAAAAATCATGCAGGTCAGTCCAGCCAATCCTTAACACCCAGACATTAACCCTTTACCATCCAGACATTTTAACTCTTTACCATCCAGACAATAACCCTTTAACACCTAGACATTAAAAACATTGACTTCCATAAAGCTAAATAAATGGCAACTCATGCTTACACCCTCTAATCATCAATAAAATATCAAACCAAAAATTCCCAGTATCACATGAAAATTATTCCATTAAAACTCAAAATAGATCTAGTGTCTTATGTTATGTGTTGCGCAATACAAAATCTGAAACTACAGAGTTTAAAATTAGAGTATTTTTAAAAACAAATACACATTGAAAATATGTCCTTTGTTATGTATGTTTGTGACAAATCACATTTCTACGACTTGAGCAAATGGCAACACAAGATCCAGTCTCTGGGGGTCAAGAATCTCCAGAAAAATGGAGCATCATCCACAGAACTACTCACTCTTTGACATCACTATATTATTTTCATTTTAATTGAGGATGATTGATTAACCATGTTATTTTATTGAATTTTAATATTCCAAGTTATATTATTCACAATTAAAAATATTTTCTTACCTTCATAAAATTAGGGATAAGTGACTCTTTTTTTTTGGACTTTGTCCCTCCCCTGACCCCCCTTTTGATGCTACTCTCCAGTTGAACACAGACATCCAGATGAGGAACAATGAGGCCCAGCGGGAGGCGCGCAAGAGAGACAAGCTAGAGCGAGACCTGACCCAGGCCAAGGCTGAGCTGGACGCCAAAAACTCGGACATTAAAAAAATGGTGACACAGATTGAACACTACAAGGAGGAGAAAGAAATATTGGACCAGCAGCTCAAGGAACAGAGGGTAAATCAAGGGGGGGGGGGGGGGGGCAGATGTATGGTAAATCAAGGAGGGGGGGGGGCAGATGTATGGTAGATCAAAAAAGGGGGGGGGGGCAGATGTATGGTAAATCAAGGAGGGGGGGAAAGATGTATGGTAAATCATAGGCATATTTTTAGTAAAAACAGATTGTGTTAAGCTACTATATTACATTCTAAAGTAATTATTGATTTGTTTTGATATTTACAATTAAATTTGTAGAAATATACATATTTATATGAACAGAGTGATTATTTCCCCTAGTTCGCTTGTCTTAATATTCTAGGAATCGATATGTGAGATTTGTAATTCTTCAAGGATTACAAAACAGATTGTGTTGCATTTGTTATGTTTTTGGGGCAGATGTATGGATAAATCATTCAGTAAATCATAGGCCGGGCAGATGTTTTTGTGAATCAGCCGTTGTAACCCGCTCTGTAACCCGTCTATCCTCACGAACACCTCTCACATGTAAACACACTCAACCAAGGGCTACAACTACATGTAAACACACTCAACCAAGGGCTACAACTACATGTAAACACACTCAACCAAGGGCTACAACTACATGTAAACACACTCAACCAAGGGCTACAACTACAAAGTGGGTACCTGTCATTCTAGCACACAACACATACACAATCAGGGGACGCTATATGGAAGGCAACATGTGATACATATGGATAGTTGTGTGATTTGATTGGCTAATCCTCACTCTCTCTCTACTTGATCAGGTTCTGAGTGAACGAACTCTAAAAGACTCGGAAGTTCTCAACGCGCGACTGATGAAATTATCAGCTGAATATGAAAGTCAGCTGATCAATGCTGATAGCTTAGCTCAGGAGAACCAGTCCAAAGCAACAGACCTTAAGGTTGTCAACACTTTTCATTACAACAACAGACCTTAAGGTTGTCAACACTTTTCATTACAACAACAGACCTTAAGGTTGTCCACACTTTTCATTACAACAACAGACCTTAAGGTTGTCAACACTTTTCATTACAACAACAGACCTTAAGGTTGTCCACACTTTTCATTACAACAACAGACCTTAAGGTTGTCCACACTTTTCATTACATTTGAATTAGCCTTGTTCAACAATCATATTGGAATTATCTTTCACAGCTAAAAGTACATAAACATTGTTTAGCCCATGTCTTAGTATTTTGCAATGTGTCTATGTAATGTCCATATGATGTCATGTGGCTGTAATGTCCATATGATGTCATGTGGCTGTAATGTCCACATGATGTCATGTGGCTGTAATGTCCACATGATGTCATCTGACTGCCCATGTCATCTGACTGCCCATGTCATCTGTCCAGCAAAAAGAAGAAGAGCTGAGCATGCTGAAGTCAGAGAGCCAAAGACAGAACAAGATGAGGGAGACGCTGCAGCGCAAGCTGCGCACAGTGGAGGACAGCAAGACAGAAGTGGAGCAGCAGAAGGAGACCCTCAAATCTCAGATCAGTGCGCTGGAGCGTGGTGAGTACATCAGTATGGTGGAGTGTGTGGGAGTGTGGTGAGTAGATCAGTGGGGGGGGGGGGGGGATTGTGTGGGATGGGGGAAACTTCTGCTAATGTTGTGTCAAAATTTGTTGAAATGAAACAGCTTTGTGCCAATGATTTCTTATTTGTACCGTTAGAATTGGAGCTGGCCAAGAAGAAAACAGAAGCAGACAAGAAAAGTATTGATGACCTTATTAGAGAAAGGGACATTCTTAACAAGGTAAGTCATACAGGCTAAGGTCCTGACATACTGCCTCTGTAAGGTCCTGTCATACTGGCTCCATAAGGTCCTGTCATACTGGCTCCATAAGGTCCTGTCATACTGGCTCCATAAGGTCCTGTCATACTGGCTCCATAAGGTCCTGTCATACTGGCTCCATAAGGTCCTGTCATACTGGCTCCATAAGGTCCTGTCATACTGGCTCCATAAGGTCCTGTCATACTGGCTCCATAAGGTCCTGTCATACTGGCTCCATAAGGTCCTGTCATACTGGCTCCATAAGGTCCTGTCATACTGGCTCCATAAGGTCCTGTCATACTGGCTCCATAAGGTCCTGTCATAATGGCTCCATAAGGTCCTGTCATACTGGCTCCATAAGGTCCTGTCATACTGGCTCCATAAGGTCCTGTCATACTGGCTCCATAAGGTCCTGTCATACTGGCTCCATAAGGTCCTGTCATACTGGCTCCATAAGGTCCTGTCATACTGGCTCCATAAGGTCCTGTCATACTGGCTCCATAAGGTCCTGTCGTACTGGCTCCATAAGGTCCTGTCATACTGGCTCCATAAGGTCCTGTCATACTGGCTCCATAAGGTCCTGTCATACTGGCTCCATAAGGTCCTGTCATACTGGCTCCATATGGTCCTGTCATACTGGCTCCATAAGGTCCTGTCATACTGGCTCCATAAGGTCCTGTCGTACTGGCTCCATAAGGTCCTGTCGTACTGGCTCCATAAGGTCCTGTCATACTGGCTCCATAAGGTCCTGTCATACTGGCTCCATAAGGTCCTGTCATACTGGCTCCATAAGGTCCTGTCATACTGGCTCCATAAGGTCCTGTCATACTGGCTCCATAAGGTCCTGTCATACTGGCTCCATAAGGTCCTGTCGTACTGGCTCCATAAGGTCCTGTTGTACTGGCTCCATAAGGTCCTGTCATACTGGCTCCATAAGGTCCTGTCATACTGGCTCCATAAGGTCCTGTCATAATGGCTCCATAAGGTCCTGTCATACTGGCTCCATAAGGTCCTGTCATAATGGCTCCATAAGGTCCTGTCATACTGGCTCCATAAGGTCCTGTCATACTGGCTCCATAAGGTCCTGTCATACTGGCTCCATAAGGTCCTGTCATACTGGCTCCATAAGGTCCTGTCATACTGGCTCCATAAGGTCCTGTCATACTGGCTCCATAAGGTCCTGTCGTACTGGCTCCATAAGGTCCTGTCGTACTGGCTCCATAAGGTCCTGTCATACTGGCTCCATAAGGTCCTGTCATACTGGCTCCATAAGGTCCTGTCATACTGGCTCCATAAGGTCCTGTCATACTGGCTCCATAAGGTCCTGTCATACTGGCTCCATAAGGTCCTGTCATACTGGCTCCATAAGGTCCTGTCATACTGGCTCCATAAGGTCCTGTCATAATGGCTCCATAAGGTCCTGTCATACTGGCTCCATAAGGTCCTGTCATACTGGCTCCATAAGGTCCTGTCATACTGGCTCCATAAGGTCCTGTCATACTGGCTCCATAAGGTCCTGTCGTACTGGCTCCATAAGGTCCTGTCATACTGGCTCCATAAGGTCCTGTCATAATGGCTCCATAAGGTCCTGTCATACTGGCTCCATGAGGTCCTGTCATACTGGCTCCATAAGGTCCTGTCATACTGGCTCCATGAGGTCCTGTCATACTGGCTCCATAAGGTCCTGTCATCTGACCTGTCTTGTTTGTCCCCAGAACTTGCTGAAAGCTGCCGGTGCCACCCAGAAGCAGCTCCACCTGGTCAAGCTACATGACCAGTCCAAGAAGAACCTGGAGCAGGAGATTGCCAACTACAAGGACGAGGCCCAGAAGCAGAGGAAGATCATCTACCAGCTGGAGAAGGAGAGAGACCGCTACATCAACGAGGCTAGCGACCTGACACAGAAGGTCAGACACAGGTCATCATCAGGTCAAGGCTAAATGATGTCACTGGGTTATTGTTAATCTCAATTTGTAACCTTGACCTTCCCAGGTCCTGCAACACATGGAGGATGTCAAGGTCAGAGAGATGCAAATCTTTGACTACAAGAAGAAAATAGCTGAGGCAGAGACCAAGCTGAAACAGCAACAAAATTTGTACGAGGCTGTCAGGTCGGACAGGAACCTGTACAGCAAGAACCTCATCGAGTCACAGGTAGGTGTCACGCCAGTTGACGTCATGTCATATGGAACAGGTGGCAGTCATGTAAGCTATTCTGATGTTGTGACCTTTGACCTGTGTAGGACGAGATCACAGAGATGCGGAGGAAGCTGCGGATCATGAGCCACCAGATAGACCAGCTGAAGGAAGAGATCCAGGCCAAGGAGGCCGCGCTGGTCAAAGAGACGCTGGTCAATCAGCAGGTGGAGAAGGAGAAGGACACACTCAAGGTCAGAGGTCATTTCATCTCAGCTGACTTAGGTCATTTCATCTTGGATGACATGTTGGATGGCTTGTATGATGCCATGTTGGATGGCTTGTATGAGACATGTTGGATGGCTTGTATGATGCCATGTTGGATGGCTTGTATGAGACATGTTGGATGGCTTGTATGATGACATGTTGGATGGCTTGTATGATGACATGTTGGATGGCTTGTATGATGACATGTTGGATGGCTTGTATGAGACATGTTGGATGGCTTGTATGATGACATGTTGGATGGCTTGTATGATGCCATGTTGGATGGCTTGTATGATGACATGTTTGATGGCTTGTATGATGCCATGTTGGTTGGCTTGTATGATGACATGTTGGATGGCTTGTATGATGACATGTTGGATGGCTTGTATGAGACATGTTGGATGGCTTGTATGATGACATGTTGGATGGCTTGTATGATGACATGTTGGATGGCTTGTATGATGACATGTTGGATGGCTTGTATGATGACATGTTGGATGGCTTGTATGATGCCATGTTGGATGGCTTGTTTGATGCCATGTTGGATGGCTTGTATGATGCCATGTTGGATGGCTTGTATGATGCCATGTTGGATGGCTTGTATGATGACATGTTGGATGGCTTGTATGATGACATGTTGGATGGCTTGTATGATGACATGTTGGATGGCTTGTATGATGACATGTTGGATGGCTTGTAAGATGACATGTTGGATGGCTTGTATGATGCCATGTTGGATGGCTTGTATGATGCCATGTTGGATGGCTTGTATGATGACATTTTGGATGGCTTGTATGATGACATTTTGGATGGCTTGTATGATGCCATGTTGGATGGCTTGTATGATGACATGTTGGATGGCTTGTATGATGCCATGTTGGATGGCTCGATTACTGCCATATTGGATGGCTTGTATGAGACATGTTGGATGGCTTGTATGATGACTTGTTGGATGGCTTGTATGATGACATGTTGGATGGCTTGTATGAGACATGTTGGATGGCTTGTATGATGACATGTTGGGTGGCTTGTATGATGACATGTTGGATGGCTTGTATGATGACTTGTTGGATGGCTTGTATGATGACATGTTGGATGGCTTGTATGATGACATGTTGGATGGCTTGTATGAGACATGTTGGATGGCTTGTATGATGACATGTTGGATGGCTTGTATGAGACATGTTGAATGGCTTGTATGATGCCATGTTGGATGACCTGATGCCATGTTGGATGACAGGCAGAGCTCCAGAAGATGAAGCAGCAAGCCCTGGAGAGCAAGTCCCACATAGAAGCCCAGGAAGCTGAAGAAAAAAAGTTGTTGGCCATCATCAGAGAGGCCGACGCTGAACGTGTGCGACAGAAGAAAGAATTGGACCAGGTTTGTGCAACTTGTTTCATATCATGCTCCCATCAAATTATGTTTGGTGCCATATGCCCCCATCAAATTATGTTTGGTGCCTTATGCCCCCATCAAGTTGTGTTTGGTGCCATATGCCCCCATCAAATAGTTTGGTGCCATATGCCCCCATCAAATAGTTTGGTGCCATATGCCCCCATCAAATTGTGTTTGGTGCCATATGCCCCTATCAAATTGTGTTTGTTGCCATATGCCCCCATCAAATTGTGTTTGGTGCCATATGCCCCCATCAAATTGTGTTTGGTGCCATATGCCCCCATCAAATTGTGTTTGGTGCCATATGCCCCCATCAAATTGTGTTTGGTGCCATATGCCCCCATCAAATTGTGTTTGGTGCCATATGCCCCCATCAAATTGTGTTTGGTGCCATATGCCCCCATCAAATTGTGTTTGGTGCCATATGCCCCCATCCAGCTGCAGCAGTGCCCTGATTGTTGCAGGTGATCAGTGAACGTGACATCCTGGGCACCCAGCTGGTGCGACGTAACGATGAGCTGGCTCTCCTGTACGAGAAGATCAAGATCCAGCAGTCTGTGCTCAACAAGGGGGAGATCCAGTACAACCAGCGTCTGGAGGACATCAGGATCCTCAAGCTGGAGATCAAGAAGATGAGGAGGGAGAAGGTCATCCTGCAGAAAAGTGTGGCCAATGTGGAAGATTTGAGGTAGGTCAGAAGGTCATCCTGCAGAAAAGTGTGGCCAATGTGGAAGATTTGAGGTAGGTCAGAAGGTCATCCTGCAGAAAAGTGTGGCCAATGTTGAAGATTTGAGGTAGGTCAGAAGGTCATCCTGCAGAAAAGTGTGGCCAATGTTGAAGATTTGAGGTAGGTCAGAAGGTCATCCTGCAGAAAAGTGTGGCCAACGTTGAAGATTTGAGGTAGGTCAGAAGGTCATCCTGCAGAAAAGTGTGGCCAACGTTGAAGATTTGAGGTAGGTCAGAAGGTCATCCTGCAGAAAAGTGTGGCCAACGTTGAAGATTTGAGGTAGGTCAGAAGGTCATCCTGCAGAAAAGTGTGGCCAACGTTGAAGATTTGAGGTAGGTCAGAAGGTCATCCTGCAGAAAAGTGTGGCCAATGTTGAAGATTTGAGGTAGGTCAGAAGGTCATCCTGCAGAAAAGTGTGGCCAACGTTGAAGATTTGAGGTAGGTCAGAAGGTCATCCTGCAGAAAAGTGTGGCCAATGTTGAAGATTTGAGGTAGGTCAGAAGGTCATCCTGCAGAAAAGTGTGGCCAACGTTGAAGATTTGAGGTAGGTCAGAAGGTCATCCTGCAGAAAAGTGTGGCCAATGTTGAAGATTTGAGGTAGGTCAGAAGGTCATCCTGCAGAAAAGTGTGGCCAATGTTGAAGATTTGAGGTAGGTCAGAAGGTCATCCTGCAGAAAAGTGGCCAATGTTGAAGATTTGAGGTAGGTCAGAAGGTCATCCTGCAGAAAAGTGTGGCCAACGTTGAAGATTTGAGGTAGGTCAGAAGGTCATCCTGCAGAAAAGTGTGGCCAAGATTTGAGGTAGGTCAGAAGGTCATCCTGCATCCTGTACATAAATTATACACAAGGAATTCACAAGTGTACTGTACAATACTAACCCTCCACACACAATATAAAATTAAGTTTTGAAAAGCTCAAACACATGACTAACAAACACAAGCAACAAACACAAGCAATAAACACAAGCAACAAACACATGACTAACAAACACAAGCAATAAACACAAGCAACAAACACACCAATGAGAACTGAGGTCTGCTTCACCAGGCGCGAGGTGTACCACATCCAGAGGGAACTCTTGAGGGAGAGGACACGGTGTAAGGCTCTGGAGGAGGAACTGGAGAATCCAATGAACATCCACAGGTGGAGGAAGCTTGAGGTAGGTGGATCAGAGTGGATGTTTGGTGGATCACAGTGGATGTTTGGTGGATCAGAGTGGATGTTTGGTGGATCAGAGTGTATGTTTGGTGGATCAGAGTGTATGTTTGGTGGATCAGAGTGTATGTTTGGTGGATCAGAGTGTATGTTTGGTGGATCAGATGTTTGGTGGATCAGAGTGGATGTTTGGTGGATCAGAGTGGATGTTTGGTGGATCACAGTGGATGTTTGGTGGATCACAGTGGATGTTTGGTGGATCAGAGTGGATGTTTGGTGGATCACAGTGTATGTTTGGTGGATCAGATGTTTGGTGGATCAGAGTGGATGTTTGGTGGATCAGAGTGGATGTTTGGTGGATCAGAGTGGATGTTTGGTGGATCAGAGTGGATGTTTGGTGGATCAGAGTGTATGTTTGGTGGATCAGAGTGTATGTTTGGTGGATCAGAGTGTATGTTTGGTGGATCAGAGTGGATGTTTGGTGGATCAGAGTGGATGTTTGGTGGATCAGAGTGGATGTTTGGTGGATCAGAGTGTATGTTTGGTGGATCAGAGTGTATGTTTGGTGGATCAGAGTGTATGTTTGGTGGATCAGATGTTTGGTGGATCAGAGTGGATGTTTGGTGGATCAGAGTGGATGTTTGGTGGATCAGATGTTTGGTGGATCAGAGTGGATGTTTGGTGGATCAGAGTGGATGTTTGGTGGATCAGAGTGGATGTTTGGTGGATCAGAGTGTATGTTTGGTGGATCAGAGTGTATGTTTGGTGGATCAGAGTGTATGTTTGGTGGATCAGAGTGTATGTTTGGTGGATCAGATGTTTGGTGGATCAGAGTGGATGTTTGGTGGATCAGAGTGGATGTTTGGTGGATCACAGTGGATGTTTGGTGGATCACAGTGGATGTTTGGTGGATCAGAGTGGATGTTTGGTGGATCACAGTGTATGTTTGGTGGATCAGATGTTTGGTGGATCAGAGTGGATGTTTGGTGGATCAGAGTGGATTTTTGATGGATCAGAGTGGATGTTTGGTGGATCAGAGTGGATGTTTTTGAATACAAGTTGACAAAAGAAAAGGTTGAGTAATTGAGTTTGTTTGCTGCCACCAGGGCAGCGACCCGGCCACGTTTGAGATGATCCAGAAGATCCAGACCCTGCAGAAGAGGCTGATCCAGAAGACGGAGGAGGTGGTGGAGAAGGAGCTGCTCATCCAGGAGAAGGAGAAACTTTACCTGGAGCTCAAGCACATTCTGGCGCGCCAGCCTGGCCCTGAGGTGGCAGAACAGCTGGCCATATACCAGCAGACATTGAAGGAAAAAACCAAGCAGATGAAGGTGGGTGCTTTTGGCTGACTTTAGACCTGCTCATGGTAGAAGGTGGGTGCTTTTGGCTGACTTTAGACCTGCTCATGGTAGAAGGTGGGTGCTTTTGGCTGACTTTAGACCTGCTCATGGTAGAAGGTGGGTGCTTTTGGCTGACTTTAGACCTGCTCATGGTAGAAGGTGGGTGCTTTTGGCTGACTTTAAGCTTTAGACCTGCTCATGGTAGAAGGTGGGTGCCTTTGGCTGACTTTAAGCTTTAGACCTGCTCATGGTACAACTGTCAGCATTATACTGAAGGTGCTTAAAGCAGAATTGTCCTGAACGTTAATGTGCTAGTTTTATAGCAACCTAGTCCAGTTGCTGAAGCTAATGTATAGCTAGTTTTATAGCAACCTAGTCCAGTTGCTGAAGCTAATGTATAGCTAGTTTTATAGCAACCTAGTCCAGTTGCTGAAGCTAATGTGGAGCTAGTTTTATAGCAACCTAGTCCAGTTGCTGAAGCTAATGTGGAGCTAGTTTTATAGCAACCTAGTCCAGTTGCTGAAGCTAATGTGGAGCTAGTTTTATAGCAACCTAGTCCAGTTGCTGAAGCTAATGTATAGCTAGTTTTATAGCAACCTAGTCCAGTTGCTGAAGCTAATGTATAGCTAGTTTTATAGCAACCTAGTCCAGTTGCTGAAGCTAATGTATAGCTAGTTTTATAGCAACCTAGTCCAGTTGCTGAAGCTAATCTATAGCTAGTTTTATAGCAACTTAGTCCAGTTGCTGAAGCTAATCTATAGCTAGTTTTATAGCAACCTAGTCCAGTTGCTGAAGCTAATGTATAGCTAGTTTTATAGCAACCTAGTCCAGTTGCTGAAGCTAATGTGGAGCTAGTTTTATAGCAACCTAGTCCAGTTGCTGAAGCTAATATGCTGTATGTCTGTCTGGTCCCCTGTAGGGCATGGCCTCAGAGCTGAACATGTACGAGGCACAGGTGGCGGAGTACAAGTACGAGATAGAACGGATAGCCAGAGAACTGCAGGAGGTGAAAAAGAAATATTTTATGCAGAAGAAAAAAGAACAGCAGCAAAAGTAAGATTTTCACCATTACATCACAGTCACCATTAAATGACAGACACCATTACATCATCGACATCAATACTATAAACACATAGTAATTGACGAATCAAAACATCCAAGCTGATAGTATGGCCACAACCAGTGTATGGGGGAGCCACTACTGTATGGGGACACACCACTACTGTATGGGGGGGGACACACCACTACTGTATGGGGACACACCACTACTGTATGGGGACACACCACTACTGTATGGGGGGGGACACACCACTACTGTATGGGGACACACCACTACTGTATGGGGACACACCACTACTGTATGGGGGGGGACACACCACTACTGTATGGGGACACACCACTACTGTATGGGGACACACCACTACTGTATGGGGGACACACCACTACTGTATGGGGACACACCACTACTGTATGGGGACACACCACTACTGTATGGGGGGGGACACACCACTACTGTATGGGGACACACCACTACTGATAGGGGAGGGGGGCGCCACTACTGTATGGGGGACACACCACTACTGTATGGGGACACACCACTACTGTATGGGGGACACACCACTACTGTATGGGGACACACCACTACTGTATGGGGACACACCACTACTGTATGGGGGGGGGACACACCACTACTGTATGGGGGACACACCACTACTGTATGGGGGGGACACACCACTACTGTATGGGGACACACCACTACTGTATGGGGACACACCACTACTGTATGGGGACACACCACTACTGTATGGGGACACACCACTACTGTATGGGGGACACACCACTACTGTATGGGGGAGCCACCACTACTGTATGGGGGGGACACACCACTACTGTATGGGGGGGACACACCACTACTGTATGGGGACACACCACTACTGTATGGGGGGGACACACCACTACTGTATGGGGGACACACCACTACTGTATGGGGACACACCACTACTGTATGGGGGACACACCACTACTGTATGGGGGGGGGGACACACCACTACTGTATGGGGACACACCACTACTGTATGGGGACACACCACTACTGTATGGGGGACACACCACTACTGTATGGGGGACACACCACTACTGTATGGGGGGGGGACACACCACTACTGTATGGGGACACACCACTACTGTATGGGGGACACACCACTACTGTATGGGGGACACACCACTACTGTATGGGGGACACACCACTACTGTATGGGGGACACACCACTACTGTATGGGGGACACACCACTACTGTATGGGGGACACACCACTACTGTATGGGGGACACACCACTACTGTATGGGGGACACACCACTACTGTATGGGGGACACACCACTACTGTATGGGGACACACCACTACCGTATGGGGACACACCACTACTGTATGGGGACACACCACCACTGTATGGGGACACACCACCACTGTATGGGGGGGGGACACACCACTACTGTATGGGGGACACACCACTACTGTATGGGGGGGACACACCACTACTGTATGGGGGACACACCACTACTGTATGGGGACACACCACTACTGTATGGGGGGGGGACACACCACTACTGTATGGGGGGGACACACCACTACTGTATGGGGGACACACCACTACTGTATGGGGACACACCACTACTGTATGGGGGACACACCACTACTGTATGGGGACACACCACTACTGTATGGGGACACACCACTACTGTATGGGGACACACCACTACTGTATGGGGACACACCACTACTGTATGGGGGGGGACACACCACTACTGTATGGGGACACACCACTACTGATGGGGGAGGGGGGCGCCACTACTGTATGGGGACACACCACTACTGTATGGGGACACACCACTACTGTATGGGGGGGACACACCACTACTGTATGGGGACACACCACTACTGTATGGGGACACACCACTACTGTATGGGGACACACCACTACTGTATGGGGGAGCCACTACTGTATGGGGACACACCACTACTGTTTGGGGGCAGGGGGGACACCACTACTGTATGGGGACACACCACTACTGTATGGGGACACACCACTACTGTATGGGGGACACACCACTACTGTATGGGGACACACCACTACTGTATGGGGGACACACCACTACTGTATGGGGGGGGGGGGGACACACCACTACTGTATGGGGACACACCACTACTGTATGGGGACACACCACTACTGTATGGGGGGGGGGGACACACCACTACTGTATGGGGACACACCACTACTGTATGGGGACACACCACTACTGTATGGGGGACACACCACTACTGTATGGGGACACACCACTACTGTATGGGGACACACCACTACTGTATGGGGACACACCACTACTGTATGGGGGAGCCACTACTGTATGGGGACACACCACTATTGTATGGGGGAGCCACTACTGTATGGGGACACACCACTACTGTATGGGGACACACCACTACTGTATGGGGACACACCACTACTGTATGGGGGACACACCACTACTGTATGGGGACACACCACTACTGTATGGGGGACACACCACTACTGTATGGGGACACACCACTACTGTATGGGGGACACACCACTACTGTATGGGGGGGACACACCACTACTGTATGGGGGGGACACACCACTACTGTATGGGGGGGACACACCACTACTGTATGGGGGGGACACACCACTACTGTATGGGGACACACCACTACTGTATGGGGGACACACCACTACTGTATGGGGGAGCCACTACTGTATGGGGGACACACCACTACTGTATGGGGACACACCACTACTGTATGGGGACACACCACTACTGTATGGGGGGGACACACCACTACTGTATGGGGACACACCACTACTGTATGGGGGACACACCACTACTGTATGGGGACACACCACTACTGTATGGGGGACACACCACTACTGTATGGGGGGACACACCACTACTGTATGGGGGGGACACACCACTACTGTATGGGGGGGACACACCACTACTGTATGGGGACACACCACTACTGATGGGGGAGGGGGGCGCCACTACTGTATGGGGGAGCCACCACTACTGTATGGGGACACACCACTACTGTATGGGGGACACACCACTACTGTATGGGGACACACCACCACTGACGGGGGGACACACCACTACTGTATGGGGACACACCACTACTGTATGGGGGAGCCACTACTGTATGGGGGACACACCACTACTGTATGGGGACACACCACTACTGTATGGGGGACACACCACTACTGTATGGGGGACACACCACTACTGTATGGGGACACACCACTACTGTATGGGGACACACCACTACTGTATGGGGGACACACCACTACTGTATGGGGGAGCCACTACTGTATGGGGGACACACCACTACTGTATGGGGACACACCACTACTGTATGGGGACACACCACTACTGTATGGGGGGACACACCACTACTGTATGGGGGACACACCACTACTGTATGGGGGGGGACACACCACTACTGTATGGGGGACACACCACTACTGTATGGGGACACACCACTACTGTATGGGGACACACCACTACTGTATGGGGACACACCACTACTGTATGGGGACACACCACTACTGTATGGGGGACACACCACTACTGTATGGGGGACACACCACTACTGTATGGGGGACACACCACTACTGTATGGGGACACACCACTACTGTATGGGGACACACCACTACTGTATGGGGACACACCACTACTGTATGGGGACACACCACTACTGTATGGGGGGGGACACACCACTACTGTATGGGGGACACACCACTACTGTATGGGGGACACACCACTACTGTATGGGGGAGCCACTACTGTATGGGGACACACCACTACTGTATGGGGGACACACCACTACTGTATGGGGACACACCACTACTGTATGGGGACACACCACTACTGTATGGGGACACACCACTACTGTATGGGGGACACACCACTACTGTATGGGGGGGACACACCACTACTGTATGGGGACACACCACTACTGTATGGGGGAGCCACTACTGTATGGGGACACACCACTACTGTATGGGGACACACCACTACTGTATGGGGACACACCACTACTGTATGGGGGGGGACACACCACTACTGTATGGGGAGGACACACCACTACTGTATGGGGACACACCACTACTGTATGGGGGGGACACACCACTACTGTATGGGGGAGCCACTACTGTATGGGGACACACCACTACTGTATGGGGACACACCACTACTGTATGGGGACACACCACTACTGTATGGGGACACACCACTACTGTATGGGGGGGGGACACACCACTACTGTATGGGGGGGACACACCACTACTGTATGGGGACACACCACTACTGTATGGGGACACACCACTATTGTATGGGGGACACACCACTACTGTATGGGGGAGCCACTACTGTATGGGGACACACCACTACTGTATGGGGGACACACCACTACTGTATGGGGACACACCACAACTGTATGGGGACACACCACTACTGTATGGGGGACACACCACTACTGTATGGGGACACACCACTACTGTATGGGGACACACCACTACTGTATGGGGACACACCACTACTGTATGGGGACACACCACTACTGTATGGGGACACACCACTACTGTATGGGGGACACACCACTACTGTATGGGGACACACCACTACTGTATGGGGGACACACCACTACTGTATGGGGACACACCACTACTGTATGGGGACACACCACTACTGTATGGGGACACACCACTACTGTATGGGGGGGGGGACACACCACTACTGTATGGGGACACACCACTACTGTATGGGGACACACCACTACTGTATGGGGACACACCACTACTGTATGGGGACACACCACTACTGTATGGGGACACACCACTACTGTATGGGGGACACACCACTACTGTATGGGGACACACCACTACTGTATTGGGGGGGACGACACACCACTACTGTATGGGGACACACCACTACTGTATGGGGACACACCACTACTGTATGGGGACACATCACTACTGTATGGGGACACACCACTACTGTATGGGGACACACCACTACTGTATGGGGACACACCACTACTGTATGGGGGGGGACACACCACTACTGTATGGGGACACACCACTACTGTATGGGGACACACCACTACTGTATGGGGACACACCACTACTGTATGGGGACACACCACTACTGTATGGGGACACACCACTACTGTATGGGGACACACCACTACTGTATGGGGGGGGGACACACCACTACTGTATGGGGGACACACCACTACTGTATGGGGGAGCCACCACTACTGTATGGGGACACACCACTACTGTATGGGGGACACACCACTACTGTATGGGGACACACCACTATTGTATGGGGGACACACCACCACTGTATGGGGACACACCACTACTGTATGGGGGAGCCACTACTGTATGGGGGACACACCACTACTGTATGGGGACACACCACTACTGTATGGGGACACACCACTACTGTATGGGGGACACACCACTACTGTATGGGGGAGCCACTACTGTATGGGGGACACACCACTACTGTATGGGGACACACCACTACTGTATGGGGGACACACCACTACTGTATGGGGGAGCCACTACTGTATGGGGGACACACCACTACTGTATGGGGACACACCACTACTGTATGGGGGACACACCACTACTGTATGGGGGAGCCACTACTGTATGGGGGACACACCACTACTGTATGGGGACACACCACTACTGTATGGGGACACACCACTACTGTATGGGGACACACCACTACTGTATGGGGGACACACCACCACTGTATGGGGACACACCACTACTGTATGGGGGACACACCACTACTGTATGGGGACACACCACTACTGTATGGGGACACACCACTACTGTTGGGGACACACCACTACTGTATGGGGGACACACCACTACTGTATGGGGGACACACCACTACTGTTGGGGACACACCACTACTGTATGGGGGACACACCACCACTGTATGGGGACACACCACTACTGTTGGGGACACACCACTACTGTATGGGGGACACACCACTACTGTATGGGGACACACCACTACTGTATGGGGGGGACACACCACTACTGTATGGGGGGGACACACCACTACTGTATGGGGACACACCACTACTGTATGGGGGACACACCACTACTGTATGGGGGGGACACACCACTACTGTATGGGGGACACACCACTACTGTATGGGGACACACCACTACTGTATGGGGGACACACCACTACTGTATGGGGACACACCACTACTGTATGGGGGACACACCACTACTGTATGGGGACACACCACTACTGTATGGGGGACACACCACTACTGTATGGGGGAGCCACTACTGTATGGGGGACACACCACTACTGTATGGGGACACACCACCACTGTATGGGGACACACCACTACTGTATGGGGGGGACACACCACTACTGTATGGGGACACACCACTACTGTATGGGGGACACACCACTACTGTATGGGGACACACCACTACTGTATGGGGACACACCACTACTGTATGGGGACACACCACTACTGTATGGGGACACACCACTACTGTATGGGGACACACCACTACTGTATGGGGACACACCACTACTGTATGGGGACACACCACTACTGTATGGGGACACACCACTACTGTATGGGGGACACACCACTACTGTATGGGGGAGCCACCACTACTGTATGGGGGGGACACACCACTACTGTATGGGGGACACACCACTACTGTATGGGGGGGACACACCACTACTGTATGGGGGGGACACACCACTACTGTATGGGGACACACCACTACTGTATGGGGACACACCCCTTCTGTATGGGGACACACCACTACTGTATGGGGACACACCACTACTGACGGGGGGGGGGGGAGGCGCCACTACTGTCTGAGCAGCCATACAGCACCATTAAACTTTTGGTCTCTTGCAGGGAGCGTGAGCGGGCCATGCTGCAGGCAGAAGGTCCAGCCATCATCTCCCAGAGAACAGACGCCCCCAGGTTCACAGGCGGAGGATTTAACTTAAAGACCACAAAGTCTGCTGCCTAATTTTTACATCAGCAAGTCATCAACCTAAACAAGTTTCAGCCTAAACAAATCATCAACCTAAACAAGTTTCAGCCTAAACAAATCATCAGCCTAAACAAGTTTCAGCCTAAACAAGTCATCAACCTAAACAAGTTTCAACCTAAACAAGTTTCAACCTAAACAAGTTTCAGCCTAAACAAGTTTCAACCTAAACAAGTCATCAACCTAAACAAGTTTCAGCCTAAACAAGTTTCAACCTAAACAAGTTTCAGCCTAAACAAGTTTCAGCCTAAACAAATCATCAGCCTAAACAAGTTTCAGCCTAAACAAGTCATCAACCTAAACAAGTTTCAACCTAAACAAGTTTCAACCTAAACAAGTTTCAGCCTAAACAAGTTTCAACCTAAACAAGTCATCAACCTAAACAAGTTTCAGCCTAAACAAGTTTCAACCTAAAAAAGTCATCAACCTAAACAAGTTTCAACCTAAACAAATCATCAACCTAAACAAGTTTCAACCTAAACAAGTTTCAGCCTAAACAAGTTTCAACCTAAACAAGTTTCAGCCTAAACAAGTTTCAACCTAAACAAGTCATCAACCTAAACAAGTTTCAACCTAAACAAATCATCAACCTAAACAAGTTTCAACCTAAACAAGTTTCAGCCTAAACAAGTTTCAACCTAAACAAGTCATCAACCTAAACAAGTTTCAACCTAAACAAGTTTCAGCCTAAACAAGTTTCAGCCTAAACAAGTTTCAACCTAAACAAGTCATCAACCTAAACAAGTTTCAGCCTAAACAAGTTTCAACCTAAACAAGTCATCAACCTAAACAAGTTTCAACCTAAACAAGTTTCAACCTAAACAAGTTTCAACCTAAACAAGTTTCAGCCTAAACAAGTTTCAACCTTAACAAATTTGAACCTTTACAAATTTGAACCTAAACAATTTTAAACCTAAACAATTTTCAACCTAAACAAGTCATCCACTTGATAGACATAACTCAGAGGCATAACTTTTTAAAAATAATTTGAGGAAGAAAGAAAAATGCAAATACAAAAGATTAATGGGAATACAAAAGAAAAATGGGAATACAAAATATTAATGGGAACCCTGACACTTTTTTTGTGTGTCTTTGCTTGCTTTAAACCTCTCTTAATCTTAATATTAGAAAGATTTTTGGTAAAAACTGGGTTCTAGTAAAGGTGTTGATCATCTGGTGATATTTTGGTGGACATTTTGGACAGATTGGTCCTAGAATATAGGGTCTGTTACACCAGAGTGCTTTAGAAGTGCTAAAGACTTTGTGTGTGATCCTTGAATGATTGTATTATTTCTGTTATAAAAAGTTTTTATAAATAAATACATTTTTGTTATACAAGAAATTTTGTGTCTGTTAATATCTTATGTGCCACAATGAGCTCAAAGTTAATTTAAAGATCAAATTAATTGTAGTAATTGAACCAAGTCTTCAGATCAAAGTTAATTTTACCATCAAATTAATCGTATGAATTGAACGAAGTCTTCAGATAAATGCTACAAGTAGGCCTAGGCAGGATTGTTTTGGGGGACTGTGAGGAAAATTGCTGAAGGCTGACAGAAGTGGAGGGAGCTTTCTGTGGGGCCCATGTGTCATGGACACAAGAGGAAAAAGATGATGATGAGTTATAGCTTAAGCTTAAAAATAAATGAAGTTGCAGGCCTAATTATGGAGTTAATATATACTGATATAGGACTACTCAGTTTTAGATAAATTAATTGATGTTGAGTAATTTAATTAAAATTATGTTGTCTTAAGAGTCTAATAAAATTTGTGTCAATTTTGTAATAACAGAAGTCTTTTAATTTCAGTGTTTATTTTTTAAACGGGTAATTTCCTTCTATAATAATATAGAAACTGACTAGCACCCTAGGTCATCAGTAGGTATCAATTTTAAATATATTAAAAAATACGACTAGACAACTTCAAAAAATAGAACAACTTTTCAAAAAACTTTATTATAATAAGCTTTTACATTTGCTGAAAATAAGAAAATAAAACAAACTTGCTTTCTTTATAAAAAAAATCATAGGTCGCTCACAAGATCTCATATATATTATATACCATAGACCTATATAGGGCCTAATATATTTGACCGACCAATGCTTTTATTATAGAAAGCAAGTTTGCTTTTTTATTTCATATTTTAATATTTTTAGTGCATTAAAAGCCTATTGGATGATTTAAGATACAGATGTCCGATAATAGAGGCTTCTGAAAATAAGTGTATTACAAAGTATTAGGTTGTTGTTAGTGTATTCTTGAATAGTTTAGAAAATTAGGGTTAGGCATATTGTAGGACTAGGGTTGGGGTTAGCATCAAGTTATGTGTGTATCTTAGTTAACTACCAGTAACCTACATCCCCTTAAAGAAGATTCTATCATTGTTAAAATCCCCCCCCCTTGCTTATTATAAAGGTTTTTTAAAATAATTGCTTTATTTCCCAATTTGTATCAATTAGAATTAATTAGATTGTAAAGAAGTCAACAGTACATGCGAGTTAACTAAAAACACTGAGGGGGGGGGGGGGGGCATGTGTTTCTTCCAGACTTTTTTCTCCCAGGGGCGGTGGGGGGTGGCACTTGATATTTAGGGGTGGGGGAACTAAAATTTACACAGACACTGGTAGAAGTATGTATGTTTTATGTGGGGGGGGGGGGGGGGAGGGGGGGGGGGGGGGCAGAGCCTTCCCAAAGAGGTGCCTGGAAGAAAATCTGGGGGAGGGAGTGTTTTAAGTCATGCATATCAGGCTGACATTATCAGCAGCTTTAATTGCAGTCTCTTAAAGAGTGAAAAGACAATTAGATTCTAGATCTAGAAGATTCTATTCCCCTTCTTAGTCCATGGTCGACTGTAACTTTTTTGGCGTTGGTTGGGTAATACAGCGTAACGGTCTAATGTCTAATAAATTAGTCTAGATCTAGATCTATATGGCAGGAAACAGATTCAACTCTCAAACATCTACTTTTAGGGTCGATTTTCGCCAATTTTCAAAGTAACAAATATTGACATATTATATATCAATTTTGTTGCTTAACAATCGAGGAATTCAAAAATATAAAAATTAATAGCACTAGACATTTACATCACGTTCAAAATTTAGATTAACCACACTCACTCAAATGACATTTTTTTTTTTACATCTAAATGTAGTAAGGTCTAAAATCCACGAAATTCACAAAACTAACAATATAATTACACAGAAATGTCACTTAGGCATAAATTTATTTGTAATTATGTCAAACTTTACAAAATATACCAGTTTATAGCTTATTTCTATAATTATTCTTGAAAAAAAAACGACCGCTATCCCCTTTAAAAAATGTTCAAAATTATGGCTTTTAAAAACACTCTGGGGAAGAAAAAAATAACAGAGTTAAATATAGAAGGTCTATATAAAAAATATTATTAGTAAAATATGTCTATATGCCAATTTTTATTATAGTTGCAGCATTTACATGGCTAATTATAATTGTTTAGTACTTTATAAATTAATTTAAAGTTACGACTGTCTGTGGCCTCATTCAAATAATGTCAGTGAACAGGGTGTTAGTTAGGGCCTGATACGATTTCATTAGAATTGGTAATGAACAGAATGTATCATTAGAACTGGCCTATAAAAACAATGTTGATGATAGATGCAGTAGTTTTAATGCTACTTATAATAGATCAAAATGACAAACATAATTAAAACCTAAGAATCTGGAAGCGGTGACCTCATTTTACTGACACGTTTGTCAAATAGTTAGTAAAATCGATCTAGATCTAGAATCTACGTAATTTTGAAAATACGCTAGATCTAGAAGCAAAATCACTTTTAAAAACTAAAGTTAGTGATTAGTTCTGTAATGAAATTGAAATCCACAGCTAATATGTAAGTATCTTTTGATTTAAAAAAAAAAATACGCGTAGTTCTAAAAAAAAAAATTTCTACGGTGTACTCGATCCCTATCCCAAAACGTGCCAGCCATATCGCATGCGTATTCAGCTACTCAGCTGCTTATCAAAACTTCGAATTTTAAATTTATATAATAAAAGTAGGTCACCCTAAAAAAAAGAGTACAATGGCTCCCGTTTTCACGACAGCCGTCACTCGATTCATAATTTACAGAGTTATAAAGTTCTACTTTCTTTTGGCTATAGATTTGAAGAAATTTAAATTTGTTATTTCTCATGTGTTCCAACAATTGTACCTAATTTTAATAAACATTACATTAGTGAGGACTCTGTTCTTTTTAGGATTAGCCCTCGACACTATACAGACTATTGCGAAGAAACAGACTCGCGCGAATGTCGTGCGTAGGCTGGTTCAGTGGCGAAGGTTAGAAGCCAATTTCAGACGGAAAGTTTTTACTTTGAAATAATTACATTATCAATTAATTTCGATTTAAAACAAATGGCTTAAAGTCAAAAGTAAACTAACATTTAAAAACTTTGTTATTCGCAGTGTACTCAAGATTCTCGTGTTTTAAAGATAAGTCTAGTTTTACTACGTGTGCGTGCATGGTGCGAATACCGATTTTCCGCGACAGAAAATCATTAAAAATAAAAATAAAAGTATCTACGGCAAAATAATAATTATATTTTACAGAATTAAATAGATTTAACTTAACTGTTATTTAAATACATGCTTCGGAGTAAAAAAATACAATTTTATATCCGTAAAAAATTAACTGAAATTCCCGCTTTCAGCGACGCCGATGTGTCGTAATTTTCGGCAGTCATTTTGTTCAAATTAAAGTAAAAAACGCATTCAAATATACTTTTTTTTACTTTCATAATTTACAGCAATCATTTCTAATGAAAAATCCATAAAAAAATAATAGTTATTTTTACAAAATATTATTTCTTACCTTATTAGTGCAGTACACGTACTTTCCAAGTAGATCCATTCCGTCTAGATTTGCATACTTCGCATCCTTCGCCGCGGCACAAAATGTCATAAAAAACGTATTCCACAAAAATGTTGCTAACGAAGCTTGTAAAAACATAGCTCTATTTATCAGTATAAACAAAATCCCCGAACGATGTCTGGTTAGAAAGTTTATGAATGGCGAAGACCGAATATGCATTTTGCGGTACCAATCTGTTTCCTGCCATATTAAAAATAAATCTAGATAGATCTAGGCCCTACTCTTGCATTGTAATCGGAGATGAATGTATCTTAGAAGTTAAATGAATTAAATAGCTGCATTTAAGTATTAAAAGAAGGTTAAAACAAAGTTTCAAACAATCAGGCACTGTCAACTAAATAAAAAACATAAAATTGTAGATTACTAGTCTAGATCTAAAGCTATGAAACAAATCTGCTCAATTCACAATTTAAATATTAAAATATACTATAGAGGCCTACACATCCAACTTCAAACAAACAAAAAATGCGAAATTTAAAAACAAACAAATAGTTTTAAGGAAATGAAATTATTCTATTTAAGCCTAACAATTTAAAAAGATCCAGAGCGAAGATATTATCATATATCATATTATCTAGACTAAATCAAATGTCGCCAGTGTCTCAAACATGGTCTAAGGGAGGTAACAGTGTAATTGTTTTTTGATTTAGTAAAACAAGAGTTCTGCTATCCTGTTTTTATTTGTTGTTATATTAGGCACATTTTTCTTCGGTGGAATTCCAGGGGTTTGGTGAGTCAGTCTTAGGGTTTGGCGGAAGTTAAGACACACACCCGACTCGTATGATTCTAAAACATACTTTTTCGAGTGTCCGCCCCGCCGGAAAATGTTGACCGCCGCGCCCCCCTCCCCCCCCCCCCCCGAGGAGAAAAAAATCTGTAAGAAACACTGATCCTTAAGCTGAACGGAGATGGACAATACGAGAACACAACGCTTGCATGATTCAGGCTAAAGCCGCCCATATCTGACTGACAGAAGTCATGCTCGACTAAAATAAATATTCCACATGCTACCTAGTAATTGATATAATTGGTGGTTTGCTAATTATTAAAAAATTATCTGGCACATGGTCAAATAATTAATTACTCTTTGATAGAAATTTTTTTAACTTGTGAACGGCGCACTACTCTTGTATACAAGTAAAAGAGCTATTTTCATGGTGAATTCCCTTAGACCATTTATCACTAGAAATGTCATTTCGCAAAAAAATAAAATCAAAGAGAGGCCTACAAAATATAAATATTTAAAATGCAAACTAGAAATCAAAAAAATTTATCGGTAATTTCCTAATAATTTTAAAGATTATCTGACACAAGATTGATAACTCTTTTATAGAATTTTTTTATTTAAACTTACGGCGCACTATTCTTGTATACTAGGAAAATATTTTTTATGGTTAATTCCCTTAGATCACTTATTACTAGAAATTTTATTGCTGTAATGAAATTAAACTCATGTTTAAATTAATCGAGAGGCCTTAAAAATATAAATAAATAATATAATTTATAGATGGTTACAAAAATTACTCAAACAATTATCTGGCACATGATATGTAACTCTTTGATAGAATTATATTTATAAATTTATTAACTTGAAAATGGAGAACTACTCTTGTATACTAGGAAAAGAGTTATTTTCATGGTTAGTTCCCTTAGACCATTTATCACTAAAGATTTTATTGCGGAAATTAAATTAAAAGCATGTTCAAATTAAATGAGAGGCCTAAAAAATATAAATATTTAATATGCTAACTAATAATTATTATAATTTATAGGTGGTTTCCAAATACTTGAACAAATATCTGATACATGATAGATAACTCTTTGATAGAAAAATGTTTTTTTTTTTAAATTTGAAAACGGCACACTACTCCTGTAAACTAGAAAAAAGAGTTATTTTCATGGTTAATTCCCTTAGACCACTAATCAAAATAATTTGATTGTATTCTCTCGGTAAAATCAATTTTTTTTAGAAAATGTATAATTTAAACCACACTAGCGTGACCTACCCGTGTGGTTGTGGTGGTGTGGTGTTGGTGGTGGTGTGGTGTTGGTGGTGGTGTTGGTGGTGTGGTGTTGGTGGTGTTGGTGGTGTGGTGGTGGTGGTGGTGGTGTGGTGTTGGTGGTGTGGTGTTGGTGGTGTGGTGTTGGTGGTGTGGTGCATAGGTTTATACGTATACTAATATTTATAAAACACGTAAAATATTTTGTATGAAGTATGTTGGTTTTAATATATAACATAAAATATGTAATAGAACTAAATAGGATGTTCAACTTTCTCGGTTTTCATCGTGTTTAAAAAAAAAAGACGTAGTTAATGTGACTTGCTGTCCTCAACTCACAGCAACAATAGTTCAACCACCTGTACCCCTCCCCCCCCCACATTTATCACGCCCATGACATAACAAAGCACAGGATCAAAACAGAAAGCCCACACGGCTTAACGACTGTCCAGTGTTTCTTCTAGATTTTTTTCTCCGGATGGGGGAGGGGGGGGGGGCGGACTAAAATTTTCGGGGACGGACTCTGTTAAAAGTATATAATTTCTTTATAAATTCCATTTCGTTAAGGGAGGCGGTAGAACTTCTTCTCCACCCACCCGAAGAGATGCCTGGAAGAAACTCTGCGACTGTCATTGACGCGAAACGTCAACGACACACAATATGGACGGGCAAGGTATGACCTACAAGAAAAAAATTGCAAAACACAATGATTGGCCTAAATTTCTTTTGTAATTAATTAATTTTTCTACTGCATATTTAACTAAATACGAAACAAAATTGAGGTTGCTGTGTAAATTATCTTAGAGAATGTTTAAAACTTCATAAAAACACAACCCACACAAATAAACACCCACACTTTTACAATTCTCAACAGCTAAATCAAAATATATCTGTGAAGTTTGAAGTGGGAAGTTCTTATCCTATGACTGCATGGTTACCGAACCCACATTAAGACATGTGGAATGTTACGCTACGTCTCGGCCACTATGTCACACGATAAGATAAAAAAAACGATATTATTTTTATTAAATTATTTTATTTTTGTATTTGTAGTTATGTCTTAACAAAAACATAAGTGTATACAGGCTACAAAAATCGTGCTAAAATATAACGAACGGAGTCGGTAATTAATTAGGCAGTTAATTAACGCAGGATATTTTTGTCGCAGCGTGAATCATTGTTTACTTCACCTTCATCTACCAGCAGCCGAAGACACAAGTTGTGTGGTGGTGTAGTGTGGTGGTGTGGTGTTGGTGTTGTGTTGGTGGTGTGGTGTCGTGTTGATAGTGTTGTTGTTGGTGGTGTGGTGTGATGTTGGTTGTGTTGTTGTTTTGGTGGTGTTGTGTTGGTGGTGTGGTGTGTGGTGGTGTTAGTGTGGTGTTGGTGTTGGTGGTGTGGTGTTGGTGGTGTGGTGTTGGTGATGTTGTGTTGGTGGTTTGTTGGTGTGTGGTGGTTGTGATATGCTGTTAGTGTTGGTGATGTGGTGTGCTGTTGGTGTTGGTGATGTGGTGTGGTGGTGTGGTGTGTTGGTTGTGTTGTGTTGGTGGTGTGGTGTTGGTAGTGTGGTGTGATGTGATGTGATGTTGGTGGTGTGGTTTGGTATTGGTCTTGGTGGTGTAGTGTGAATGTTGGTTTTGGTTTGGTGGTGTGGTGTGGCGTTGGTGGTGTGGTGTTGGTGTTGATGGTGTGGTGTTGGTGATGTTGTGGTGTGTGGTGGTGTGGTATGCTGGTGGTGTTGGTGGTGTGGTGTTGGTGTTGGTGGTTTTGTGTTGGTGGTGGGGTGTGGTGGTGTGGTGTTGAAGTTGGTGTTGGTGGTGTGGTGTTGAAGTTGGTGTTGGTGGTGTGGTGTTGGTCGTGGGTGTTGGTGGTGGGGTGTTGGTGGTGAGGTCTTGTTGGTGTGGTGTGTGGTGGTTGTGGTATGCTGTTGGTGTTGGTGTTGGTGGTGTGGTGTTGTGTTGGTGGTGTGGTGTTGGTGGTGTAGTGTGGTGTTGGTTGTGGTGTTGGTGGTGTGGCGTTGGTGGTGTGGTGTTGGTGATGTTGTGTTGTGTTGTGTGGTGGTGTGGCATGCTGTTGGTGTTAGTGGTGTGGTGTTGATGGTGTTGTGTGGTGTTGGTGGTGTAGTGTAGTGTGGTGTTGGTGGTGTGGTGTTGATGGTGTTGTGTGGTGTTGGTGGTGTTGGTGGTGTTGGTGGTGTGGTGTTGATGGTATTGTGTTAAAGGTATGGTGTTGGTGGTATGGTGGTATGGTGTTGTTGGTTTGGTGTTGTGTGGTGGTTGTTGTATGCTGCTGGTGAAATGTGGTGAGGTGTGGCAACTTGTCAACGTATAACATTTTTATTATGTAAAATGTAATCCTCAATTTCTCATCCTAATTATGCTCCACTTCCACCCCTAATTATGATCCACCCCTAATTATCATCCACCCCTCACTATTATCCACGCCTAATTATGATCCACCCCTAATTATGATCCACCCCTAATTTTGATCCACCCCTAATTATAATCCACCCCTAATTATAATCCACCCCTAATTATGATCCACTCCTAATTATGATCCACCCCTAATTATAATCCACCCCTAATTATGATCCACCCCTAATTATCATCCACCCCTAATTATAATCCACCCTAATTATGCCCCTTCATCTTTGATTCCTCCAATACTATTTAACAAACACCTCCAACATCTTTATAGAATTTCTCTTGAGTCAAACAGACGATCCAAGCATATTCTAAAAATAGATTTGCTTTCTCCTATGTACGAAGTTTAAAGGAAGTGTTGTAATGGTGCAATAAATCGAAATCGAGAATTGCTAATCGATATTTTCTCAAATCTCGACGGTTTACAACTCCCTGAGTAGGAAAAACATAGTTTTGCAATTTTTTCCGCATGTGTGTCTGTGTGTCTGTGTGCCTGGATGTGTGGATGCGTGTCTGTCTGTCTGTCTGTGGTCACGATAACTTTTTTTTTTTTTTTTTTTTTTTGCCTCAGACATGTAATTTACAGCGTCAGTTGAGTTTTGAAATTTCGTACATCTAATATATAAAGCTCAATTCTGTATGTAAAAATAAATTTGTTTGTCGTGGACATACTTCGATGGATTTAAGTGTTAGATTATTATCGTGCTCACAGTCTAAATTTATGAGTTAAAAAATTACTATTGAAAGTGTTGGGAAATAATTTTCATTTTTCAAACTGATAGTAATAATTGTCGGCATGTTCATTAAACACAATTTTAAAAAAATAACAAAAATTCTAATTATGTCTGAAAATTATTTATATTTAGTCCTTTAGCACTTACTTCCCTTTGATAAATTAGGAAAACACAATTCCTTCCCTTTATTAAACATTGCATTAGTGGAAAAGAATTTACTTTTTATTAATTTGTTTTGGTGTTGGGAAAAAAAAAAATTACATAATTAGCGGGGATTGATCAAGTGCAAATGTTGTATGTATTTCACGGATTAGCTTGGAGCAGGGGTCTCCAAACTACGGCCCGCGGGCCGTATGCGGCCCGCGAGGTCCTCTCATCCGGCCCGCGGAGATCTTTTTGTCCAAGGAAAAAATTATTTGTTGGAGGTGGCTTGTGAACTTTGCCCAGAAAATTCAGAACAATTTGAAAATGTAGCTTTGGGTGCTGGGTGCAAATACCATTGCACGCCGTGTTGCAGACATCGATGAAAACATTGTGACTAAATAGCGAAAAATGCAAGCAAGTTTCGCCATTTTTCAATTGCAATGGATGATTCGCTGAAATTTGGATATATTTCTATATAATTTATATTTCGTTAAGGGGGGGAGGGGGGGGGGGGGGGAAGAGAAGAGGGGGGTATATGTTCTTCAATGGGGAGTGGGGGGGGGGGGGCTCCGCCACCCTCAAAGAGATGCCTGTAAGAAACTGGCCCCCAAACTGATATTTGACAGTTAATGCGGCCCTCGGGCTGAAAAGTTTGGAGACCCCTGAGTATTGTAATTGTTCATTTGGTTTGGTTTGGCAACTACGTTCGTTTAAGTGAGTGCAAAAGACTATGTATAAGTTGGGGTACTATAGTCGTTTATTAAGCTGAAACAGACGATTCTGCCCCGGGCTAGACTGTGAGCACTTTGCGTTTATGTTCGCGTTTGTGTTTTCATTGTGTTTAGGTTGGGTTAGTGGTTGCGTTTTGATTTGGTTCGTTTTTATTCTTTCTTTTTTCGTTTTCGTTTGTGTTTTTGTTTGTTTGGGTTTGTGTTTGTATTTGTGTTTGTGGTTGGTTTTGCGTTTGGATTTGGTTTGTTTTCGTTTGCTTTTTTGTTTGCGTTTTTTTTCTTTGGGTTTGTGTTTGTATTTGTGGTTAGTTTTGCGTTTGGATTTGGTTTGTTTTCGTTTGCTTTTTCGTTTGTTTTTTTCTTTGTGTTCGTATTGGTGTTTGTGGTTGTGGTTGGGTTTGTTGTTAGGTTTTTGTGTTCGTTTGCTTTTTTGTTTGTTTTTTGTTTGTGTTTGTATTGGTGTTTGTGGTTGTTAGGTTTTTGTTTTCGTTTGTATTTGTAATTGTGTTAGCGTTATGTTTGCGTTTTGTTGTTTTGGTTTTGGTTGGTTGTGGCTTGGGTGGGCAATGCCGGGTTTATGATGATTACTAAACACGCAGAAAGGTTTTTCACAGAAGCCAGAGCAGCGCCTGGTCGGGACGGCAAGTAAGTATATATAAGTATATATAAGTATATATAATTATTAGTTCTGTATCAACTTTTCAGCGATTTTCGATAATCGGAAGTAGAACCTATTCTACTTTTGGTTTTTCAAAAGCCCATAACTTGAGTTCTGTTTCTGATAAATAGACGAAAGGTCAAACAAGTTAATAATCGAATTCTCTATTTTCTATCAAATTTTGAGTAATTTTGCCGTTCATTTGGTGCGCAATTCTTTTTTTTTCCTACGAGATTTTTTTTTCTATTTTACAAAATTTAAGGATTTGAAAATTGATTTTTAAAAAAAAATGTTTTTATCCAGACTGCACTGGAGTTGCCACCCCCAGTTATAAAAGAAAATTCGAGAAAGTTTAGGGGAGACCACTCCCGCTTTATTTATGAAATGGGTTTACAGAATATCGATCACCGAGTCCCTGTACAGCCAATCAATGTTTGTCTTACGAAAGTGAAACTTAAGGTCATAACTTAGACTTCATGAAAATAAATAGAAAAGCAGCCTTTATCTCAACAAATTATTTTCAAGCTCTCTGTGCTTGCAACTTCTACTAGATCTAGATCTACATTGATTCGAAAAATACTAAATTTAATATTAAATTAAAAAAAAAATTACGGTCGCTTTGATTGCAAATTTTTAAAAATCTATTTAAAAAAAAAAAAAAAAAACCAACGTTTGTTATCCATGTCAACAATAAAGATGGAAGGATTCTCTTCAGCTCTGTCACTATTCAACGGCATTGTTAAAAATAGCTTTGTAAATGTAATGCCCCATTTTCAAGTAAATGTTTTGTTCGTGTGTCTCGCAACAAACGCACAAATGAACGGCATTATTTATGTGTTACTTATTAGCTTTGTTTACATTAACCGTGAATCAAATATTGTTACTGAAAACAATTTAGTTTTTATTTTAAATGAATTTTTCTTTTATCGAAATGTTGTTCCCGTTTATTCTCGTAGTCGAAAAACGGGGGGGGGGGGGGGGGGGGGGGATGGAACGTTTAAATAATTGACGCAGTGACGTCCCTTTAATCAATACAACTGGGCAGTCAAGCTGGTCAATCTCTGACCTTTCTGAGTCTCGCATTTATTTCAGGGGCCTGCCGGAACTATCTGCTTACAAATATAAAGTTTTTGACCGCAGGGGCATGTGGTCGATCTAATTCAAGCACTTAAAAAATTCTATAGTTTATTTAAGGCCGCGTCAGTATTCGTCAGTTTTAAAAGCGTATTATGAAGGTTAGTTTTTTGTATTATTTGTAAACGTATTATGTGTGTTATTTGTAGGCACATATTTTCTTACTTATTGGTCACATTGTCCGATGTTTCTAAGTTATTGGCCGCATGTTCCTTGGCCGGCGACGGCCTGGCCGCATGTTCCATGGCCAGCGACGGCCTAGGTCAGTCAATGGATTGGCCGGGAATCTCCTTTCAAGTTTTAAAAAAATGTTTAGACAAAAAGTCACATGACTTTCAAAATTCAAACAGACTTGTCTCCCCTTGTGGCCTAATTAATTTTGAACCATGTACTGACGTCATCCATTGTTGCCGTGTGCGACAGGAAACAGGTAGCAGACGTGCATCAGACGCGGCAGTGTAAACTAGCGAATTACTGGGCGCAGCTGGGTGGGGGGGGGGGGGTGAGGTGGGGGGGGGGCGGGTGAGGTGGGGGGGGGGTCGAGTTAGTGGGTTTGAATGTTTCAAGTGTAGCGGTCCCGCCAGCACGAGGGTGGGCAGTGTTTCTTCCAGAATTTTTTCTCCGGGGGGTGGGGGGGGGGGGGGGCGGTAGACTTTCTTCGGAGGGGGGGGGGCGGACACTGTTAAAAGTATATATTTTATATATAAATTATATAAATTTCATTTCGTTCGGGGGCGGGGGTAGATTTTTTTCGGGGGGGGGGGGGCTTTGCCCCGCAGAGATGCCTGGAAGAAACTCTGGGGGTAGGGACAAAAATCCGTAACATGAATTCAAAATGACACAACTGTGCCGATTTATATTTTAAATTCTCAAACATTTCTCAAGTATCATCAACCTTGCTCGAGTTGTTTTGTTAACTTGCCCGCGAGAAAATTTCTATAATCCGTAAATTATCCTTAATCCCAAGGACCTAATCGCTACGGTGTTTATAGAGCAGTCCTTGGAATGGTAACTACAATGGCAGGCACTGGGCTGGAACCCAGAGGGACAGGAGACCCGAGGGACGGGAGACCCGAGGGAAGGGAGACAGGAGACCCGAGGGACAGGAGACCCGAGGGACGGGAGACCCGAGGGACGGGAGACCCGAGGGACGGGAGACCCGAGGGACAGGAGACCCGAGGGACGGGAGACAGGAGACCCGAGGGACGGGAGACAGGAGACCCGAGGGACAGGAGACCCGAGGGACGGGAGACCCGAGGGACGGGAGACAGGAGACCCGAGGGACGGGAGACCCGAGGGACAGGAGACCCGAGGGACGGGAGACAGGAGACCCGAGGGACGGGAGACAGGAGACCCGAGGGACAGGAGACCCGAGGGACGGGAGACCCGAGGGACGGGAGACCCGAGGGACGGGAGACCCGAGGGACAGGAGACCCGAGGGACGGGAGACAGGAGACCCGAGGGACGGGAGACAGGAGACCCGAGGGACAGGAGACCCGAGGGACGGGAGACCCGAGGGACGGGAGACAGGAGACCCGAGGGACAGGAGACCCGAGGGACGGGAGACCCGAGGGACGGGAGACAGGAGACCCGAGGGACGGGAGACCCGAGGGACGGGAGACCCGAGGGACGGGAGACAGGAGACCCGAGGGACGGGAGACCCGAGGGACGGGAGACCCGAGGGACGGGAGACCGGAGGGACGGGAGACAGGAGACCCGAGGGACGGGAGACCCGAGGGACGGGAGACCCGAGGGACGGGAGACCCGAGGGACGGGAGACCCGAGGGACAGGAGACCCGAGGCAGCTGAGCTCAACTGAAGGGAGTTGTGATGGAGAGTCGCTGCCCCTTGCACGGTTGATAGAAAAAATAAACGTGTACACAGAAACTTGTCTAAAGCCTGTCAGATGACAAAGATAATAAAGAGGGAGTGATCTCCCCTAAATTTTCTGGAATTTACTTATATAGCACTACTGGGGATGGCAACTCAGGATATAGACATGAGCTTTAATCAATTTTTAGTTACTTAAAATTTGAAAACAATAGAATCAAATCTCGTAGAAAATAGAACTGCGCACCAAGTGAACAGCAAACAATGTGTGCATAATAGTCAGTAACATTAGTACTTTATAAATTCAAATGCGTTTTTGAGAAATCGGAAATTACTCAAAATTAGACAGAAGGCAGAGAATTAGATTTTCTCTTTTTTATGAAATTTCGTTTATCTATCTGAAATGGTACTGAAAACCCAACAGTATATAAGTTCCAGTTCCGGTTAACGGAAATCACTGAAAAGTTGATATTTCACCAACCTAGCTGTAACGGTACTCAAGTTATCGTGTTCACAAATACACAGACACACATTCACACAGACACACGCGCACACACACACACACACACACAGACGGACAAAATTGCAAAACTATGTTTTTCCGACTTAGGGAGGTGTGAAACGTTGAGATTTGAGAAAATCTCGATTGAGATTTGTTGCTCGATTACAGACTTCCTCTAAACTTTGGATACGAGAAAGTAAAAATGAAAAGAAAAAAAACTAAAACCAAACACCAACATATTTCTCATGTCTGAAATCATTGTTTTTTTACCCGTAGCCATTTGTTTGTGTTCTTGGATTATTTCCCTTTACTATGAATTTAAAAAAAAGTACCAATTATAAGCAATGAAAATATTTAGTTAAAAATAACAACAGTTGTCTTGTTTTTCCATAAAAAGGTATTAGATTTAACTTAAAAATACGTTTCGTGTTTGATGTATTATGTAACAAACCGATGATTCGATCACCTTATCACTCGATCACTCGATCACCTTATCACTCGATCACTCATTCACACGATCAACCGATCACCCGACTTTTTGTTGGATAGATTTTGTTTATATCTTTTACAAAAGTTTTTTTTCTCTCTATTTTTTTTACTTAATTTTGATAGCAGTTTGTCAGATATTTGTGTTACTATTTTTGTCACTTGGTTTTTATTTATTTTTTGTCGAATATTTGTGTTTTTATGACCAAATTTTATAACACGTAACTAGCTCACCCACCGCGCGCTGCTCCACCAACGAGAGTTAAACGCGTGAAATACGATATCAATTTTAAGCTTTTCGGACATTAGCCAAGCGAGTCGGCCAATGCACGATCTGGCCGGCCAATTGCCGTAACATCTAGGCCTTCAAATAGTTTCGCACATTCGCTGGTTCGGTGACGACAGCTGATGTGCTATTTATAGCGCCCCAGATTTGAAGCGATCTAGTGGCGTCAGACGTGTGTGGAGGTCCACGGCTCGCCAGATCTGACAGTAGCAGAAGGGACGTCTCACGGTCTAGTCATGCCGCGTCGTTGTTCCGTCGTGGTCCTGATGACGTTGTGTGTCACGTGGTACGTCACGTCGGGAGTCGTCTCGGCACCCACACCCACAGGTGAGTGACGTCACATGTCACGTGATTTCTTTAGCGCTAATTGACATTTTATGAAAATCGATTTTAAATAAATGACGTCACAACAAGAATCGGAAGACGTCATAGCCCGACTAGAGTTACCGGATAAAGTTACCGGATAAAGTTACCGGATAAAGTTACCACCTAGAGTTACCAGCTAGAGTTACCAGCTAGAGTTACCAGCTAGAGTTCTTAAAAAAAATGTGACCAGACACTGTTCTCACCTTTTATTTTTCAGTGGACGGCGCAGGTAAAATATCGGTCACTTCCGGTCCCATGATTCACTATCCAATCAAGTTCAAGGTCGTGCTGACATTAGCGGACACACCAGCACAGTACGTAGATAAGATTAATCCAACAAATAATCCAACAATCCATCATACAACTTTTAGGCTAATATTTCATTGAGTCTATTTTTATCTGACGCTAATTAATGGCCGGTGGGTTCAAGGTCATGTCTGGTGTGTCTGCTAGTCTCACGTGGCCCACTCTCTTGTCACACGTGGCCCACTCTCTCACGTGGCCCACTCTCTTGTCTCACGTGGCCCACTCTCTTGTCTCACGTGGCCCACTTTCTCACGTGGCCCACTCTCTTGTCTCACGTGGCCCACTCTCTTGTCTCACGTGGCCCACTCTCTTGTCTCACGTGGCCCACTCTCTTGTCTCACGTGGCCCACTCTCTCACGTGGCCCACTTTCTCACGTGGCCCACTTTCTCACGTGGCCCACTCTCTCACGTGGCCCACTTTCTCAC